>NC_091298.1:58538228-58781809 GCF_038502225.1 Cherax quadricarinatus
GGGATCTGGACAGGCTGCAGACCTGGTCCAGCAATTGGCTCCTGGAGTTCAATACCACCAAGTGCAAAGTCATGAAGATTGGGGAAGGGCAAAGAAGACCGCAGACGGAGTACAGTCTAGGGGGCCAGAGACTACAAACCTCACTCAAGGAAAAAGATCTTGGGGTGAGTATAACACCAGGCACATCAACCAAATAACTGCTGCAGCATATGGGCACCTAGCAAACCTCAGAACAGCATTCCGACATCTTAATAAGGAATCGTTCAGGACCCTGTACACCGTGTACGTTAGGCCCATATTGGAGTATGCGGCACCAGTTTGGAACCCACACCTAGCCAAGCACGTAAAGAAACTAGAGAAAGTGCAAAGGTTTGCAACAAGACTAGTCCCAGAGCTAAGAGGTAAGCCCTACGAGGAGAGGTTAAGGGAAATCAACCTGACACTGGAGGACAGGAGAGATAGGGGGGGACATGATAACGACATACAAAATACTGAGAGGAATTGACAAGGTGGACAAAGACAGGATGTTCCAGAGATTGGACACAGTAACAAGGGGACACAGTTGGAAGTTGAAGACACAGATGAATCACAGGGATGTTAGGAAGTATTTCTTCAGCCACAGAGTAGTCAGTAAGTGGAAGAGTTTGAGAAGCGATGTAGTGGAGGCAGGATCCATACATAGCTTTAAGCAGAGGTATGATAAAGCTCACGGTTCAGGGAGAGTGACCTAGTAGCGATCAGTGAAGAGGCGGGGCCAGGAGCTCGGACTCGACCCCCGCAACCTCAACTAGGCGAATACACACACACACACACAAAATTAGCCTAACTATACTAAAATGCTTAACCTGATAATCGGGGGCAATAAAAAATATCTTCAAATAATCCATATAATCTAACACTAACAAAATGCTAACTTACCACAGCCACATGGCACATGAGAACAGAGCTGAGTGGGTGAATACTGAGGGCCTTCTTAAAATGAGATTCTGCTTGAGCAAACCTCTCTTGCTTAAACAGCACCAAACCAATGCCATACCTTTCAAAAAAACAAATTCAACACTTGAGAAAAAATGGAGCAGTGTACTTTAACAGTTGCTTTCAGCTGAATCTCTTGTAACATTTACATTTTCCTGTGAACTAGACAAAATACACAATATTTTTTACACATGTCAGATCCACAGTAAGTTCCCTTTATATATATATATATATATATATATATATATATATATATAATATATAGATATATATATATAGATATATATATAGATATATATAGATATATATATATAATATATAGATATATATATATATAGATAGATATATATATAGATATATATAGATAATATATAGATATATATATATATAGATAGATATATATATAGATATATATAGATATATATATATATAGATATAGATATATATATAGATATATATATAGATATATAGATATATAGATATATATATAGATATATAGATATATATAGAGATATATATAGATATATATGCAATAAGATCACAGTAAACAGGTGATTTCAGAATATGCAAAACAACCACTTTGAAAGAATAGAGAAATTCCAAGCGCTTTCGTGAGTAGTCGCGAAAGCGCTTGGAATTTCTCTATTCTTTCAAAGTGGTTGTTTTGCATAGATATATATAGATATATATATAGATATATATAGATATATATATAGATATATATATAGATATATATATAGATATATATATAGATATATATAGATATATATAGATATATATATACATATATAGATATATATAGATATATACATATATAGATATATATAGATATATATATACATATATAGATATATATATAGATATATATATAGATATATACATATATAGATATATATATAGATATATACATATATAGATATATATATAGATATATACATATATATATATATATACATATATATTTTTTTTTTTTTTATTATCACACCGGCCGATTCCCACCAAGGCAGGGTGGCCCGAAAAAGAAAAACTTTCACCATCATTCACTCCATCACTGTCTTGCCAGAAGGGTGCTTTACACTACAGTTTTTAAACTGCAACATTAACACCCCTCCTTCAGAGTGCAGGCACTGTACTTCCCATCTCCAGGACTCAAGTCCGGCCTGCCGGTTTCCCTGAATCCCTTCATAAATGTTACTTTGCTCACACTCCAACAGCACGTCAAGTATTAAAAACCATTTGTCTCCATTCACTCCTATCAAACACGCTCAAGCATGCCTGCTGGAAGTCCAAGCCCCTCGCACACAAAACCTCCTTTACCCCCTCCCTCCAACCCTTCCTAGGCCGACCCCTACCCCGCCTTCCTTCCACTACAGACTGATACACTCTTGAAGTCATTCTGTTTCGCTCCATTCTCTCTACATGTCCGAACCACCTCAACAACCCTTCCTCAGCCCTCTGGACAATAGTTTTGGTAATCCCGCACCTCCTCCTAACTTCCAAACTACGAATTCTCTGCATTATATTCACACCACACATTGCCCTCAGACATGACATCTCCACTGCCTCCAGCCTTCTCCTCGCTGCAACATTCATCACCCACGCTTCACACCCATATAAGAGCGTTGGTAAAACTATACTCTCATACATTCCCCTCTTTGCCTCCAAGGACAAAGTTCTTTGTCTCCACAGACTCCTAAGTGCACCACTCACTCTTTTTCCCTCATCAATTCTATGATTCACCTCATCTTTCATAGACCCATCCGCTGACACGTCCACTCCCAAATATCTGAATACGTTCACCTCCTCCATACTCTCTCCCTCCAATCTGATATTCAATCTTTCATCACCTAATCTTTTTGTTATCCTCATAACCTTACTCTTTCCTGTACTCACCTTTAATTTTCTTCTTTTGCACACCCTACCAAATTCATCCACCAATCTCTGCAACTTCTCTTCAGAATCTCCCAAGAGCACAGTGTCATCAGCAAAGAGCACATATATATATATATATATATATATATATATATATATATATATATATATATATATATATATATATATATATATATATATATATATATATATATATATATATATATATATATATATATATATATATATATATATATATATATATATATATATATATATATATATATATTTAGAAGACAAGCATACTAATATAGTACATGTTTTAATTAAGAAATCAAGATAAGCAATTATGATTTAACCCTTTGACAGGATATTCACTCAATGGATACAGATTGAACTTTTTTTTAAACAAATAGCCATTTCTCACTAATGTAGGGTAACCTATAAAAAATGAAACACATACCATTCACTCATTGTCTGGCTGTCTTTCCCAAAGAGCATATATATCACAATTCAAATAAGCCTTTCAACTGTAGAAATCCAAACATATTATGAGCCCAAACAATAGTGGCTAGATTATGCAAACCAAACAAGCAGAGCTTCAACTATACAAAGATTCATCTGTTTAAACTTCAAATATAATCAGGATTTTCTCTAGTTTAACAGAATATTTTTTTTTTCAGATCCCACATTAATATGCTGTCTGAATATATACAATAAAAAAAAGGTAAAAACCTAAACTTCTCAACAATTCAGAAAACATTCTTGATCAAACCGTAGCAAACAAACATGACCCTGTCACACCTACAGCAACTACGTACAAAAAAAATTATTTTAAAAAGCAACAAAAGAGGAATAAAAGTGGGAGGAAGTGCTATAAGCAAGGGTAGAAGTCGAGTAAGTGTTGTGGACCATGCTTACTGTGCTAATGTGTGACTGAGTCCTTCCTCATTCCACTAAGCACAACAGTCCATCTTGCATAATAGATAATTCAGATTTATAGTTGTGTTTAAGAGTGAAATCAGTGAGGTCTCATATTTTTGCTGGGGTAAAGCCAGAGGCAACAACAGAATTCTAAGAGTGGAATAAGGAAGCATCAGCAGACTACAAAATGAAAGCTATTCTCACCCCATTCCTCCAACTTCAAATAAATTATGTAATGTATCCTCAGCTACAGGTGAGGATATATTATAAAATAAAAATGGCTCCCAGTGCCCACATTTAAAAAACTTGGGTCCGTGCCATAGTATCACAGCATTGATCTCAGGGTCTGTCACGTACTACTATATGATGAGCTCAGCTCACTCATAAGCTGTTAGCAGTAAATTTTTGCCTAGACATGAGAGAATGGATGCAAGGAGGGAAGAGTATATGGAGAAAAAGAGAGAGGTTAAGAGAGTGGTGAAGCAATGTAAAAAGAGAGCAAATGAGAGAGTGGGTGAGATATTTTCAACAAAATTTGTTGATAACAAGAAAAAGTTTTGGAGTGAGATTAACAAGTTAAGAAAGCCTAGAGAACAAATGGATTTGTCAGTTAAAAATAGGAGAGGAGAGTTATTAATGGAGAGTTAGAGGTATTGGGAAGATGGAGGGAATATTTTGAGGAATTGTTAAATGTTGATGAAGATAGGGAAGCTGTGATTTCGTGTATAAGGCAAGGAGGAATAACATCTTGTAGGAGTGAGGAAGAGCCAGTTGTGAGTGTGGGGGAAGTTCGTGAGGCAGTAGGTAAAATGAAAGGGGGTAAGGCAGCCGGGATTGATGGGATAAAGATAGAAATGTTAAAAGCAGGTGGGGATATAGTTTTGGAGTGGTTGCAATTATTTAATAAATGTATGGAAGAGGGTAAGGTACCTAGGGATTGGCAGAGAGCATGCATAGTTCCTTTGTATAAAGGCAAAGGGGATAAAAGAGAGTGCAAAAATTATAGGGGGATAAGTCTGCTGAGTATACCTGGTAAAGTGTATGGTAGAATTATTATTGAAAGAATTAAGAGTAAGACAGAGAATAGGATAGCAGATGAACAAGGAGGCTTTAGGAAAGGTAGGGGGTGTGTGGACCAGGTGTTTACAGTGAAACATAAAGTGAACAGTATTTAGATAAGGTTAAAGAGGTCTTTGTGGCATTTATGGATTTGGAAAAGGCGTATGACAGGGTGGATAGGGGGGCAATGTGGCAGATGTTGCAAGTGTATGGTGTAGGAGGTAGGTTACTGAAAGCAGTGAAGAGTTTTTACGAGGATAGTGAGGCTCAAGTTAGAGTATGTAGGAAAGAGGGAAATTATTTCCCAGTAAAAGTAGGCCTTAGACAAGGATGTGTGATGTCACCGTGGTTGTTTAATATATTTATAGATGGGGTTGTAAGAGAAGTAAATGCGAGGGTCTTGACAAGAGGCGTGGAGTTAAGGGGGCAGGCAGGCAATTTTCCGCGCGCGCTCACCGAAAAATCGAAAAAATATGGAAATTGAGTTATATATACTGAAAAATAGCTCAACTCTTTGGCAACACAATGGTACCAGAATGAATGTTCTACGACGTTTCTACAAGAAATTATAGTCATTTATATCAGGTATGGTGACGGCGATGTTGGTACCGAGTCTGCTCACGGCCTATATATTTTTTGGAGTTATTTTCTTGTTTTTTATCGCCTTTTCTTGCATTATTCTTTCTAATATAATAACTGACTATTTGGCATCATAAAACAGTAGGTGGAGCTTATCGGCAGACTTAGTGACTACCGGGAACCAGACGGGAACGCTCAGCAGTGTTCCTGCTCCCGAGGTGCCAGCCAGGAATCACCCATTATTTCGCTTATATCAGCTTATATATCAACTCTACGGCTTATTTGTCTATCAGAATTGATCTAATATGATATAATAAACACTCTAAATAACATACAAACATGTTATATACTCTAGACTGAATAAAATAGGCCATAATATGGCCCAGAGATTATCGGGAATATTTCGATATAAAAGTGTAACTGGTCACCCTGTCGTCTCTGAGTAAGAGAAAACGGTGTTTAGAGGCTAACTGCACTAGAACATCAGTTTACTAAGAAATACACCCAAACAAACGCGATTTTCGCGAAAAATTTTTTTTTTTTTGGAGACGGGGGCCGGCCGGCGTTCCCGGCCGATATCTCGGAAGTAACTTATTCACCTATAATTTGATGTGGGTCCTTTATTACTTAATTAAATGGAATAATATTCACAGATATTGTAGAATAATGATTTCTCTTATTTTGACCGTAGAATTTTTGGAAATATTCCAAATACTTCGGGAGTTATGTGGGAGTAAAGGGCAGATTTTTTTGCCATATTCCAGATACTAACAAACTTTATTTTTTTGTGAAATAACGATAAGGTATTTAGAGGGAAATCTTACGGCCCGAATTAGTATTAGCATTGTACTCTCGGCACCAAGTGTCCAAACCACCTTACGTAGCCGCATATAAGAGTTACATCAACCTCAAGGGCATTTTCAGTAAATCAGTCTTTTCTCAGTTGTTGTTTGAGGTATATTTTTTATAAATATTTTCAAGAAAGAGTGAGAACACTTTGTCTTGTGCACCAAAACTGGAGAAAATCGGACGGTAAATAAACGAGTTACGAAATTTGCCCTCTAGCCCCCTTAAAAGATAAAGAATCACACACAAAGTGGGAGTTGTCACAGCTGCTCTTTGCTGATGACACTGTGCTCTTGGGAGATTCTGAAGAGAAGTTGCAGAGATTGGTGGATGAATTTGGTAGGGTGTGCAAAAGAAGAAAATTAAAGGTGAATACAGGAAAGAGTAAGGTTATGAGGATAACAAAAAGATTAGGTGATGAAAGATTGAATATCAGATTGGAGGGAGAGAGTATGGAGGAGGTGAATGTATTCAGATATTTGGGAGTGAACGTGTCAGCGGATGGGTCTATGAAAGATGAGGTGAATCATAGAATTGATGAGGGAAAAAGAGTGAGTGGTGCACTTAGGAGTCTGTGGAGACAAAGAACTTTGTCCTTGGAGGCAAAGAGGGGAATGTATGAGAGTATAGTTTTACCAACGCTCTTATATGGGTGTGAAGCATGGGTGATGAATGTTGCAGCGAGAAGGCTGGAGGCAGTGGAGATGTCATGTCTGAGGGCAATGTGTGGTGTGAATATAATGCAGAGAATTCGTAGTTTGGAAGTTAGGAGGAGGTGCAGGATTACCAAAACTGTTGTCCAGAGGGCTGAGGAGGGGTTGTTGAGGTGGTTCGGACATGTGGAGAGAATGGAGCGAAACAGAATAACTTCAAGAGTGTATCAGTCTGTAGTGGAAGGAAGGCGGGGTAGGGGTCGGCCTAGGAAAGGTTGGAGGGAGGGGGTAAAGGAGGTTTTGTGTGCGAGGGGCTTGGACTTCCAGCAGGCATGCGTGAGCGTGTTTGATAGGAGTGAATGGAGACAAATGGTTTTTAATACTTGACGTGCTGTTGGAGTGTGAGCAAAGTAACATTTATGAAGGGGTTCAGGGAAACCGGCAGGCCGGACTTGAGTCCTGGAGATGGGAAGTACAGTGCCTGCACTCTGAAGGAGGGGTGTTAATGTTGCAGTTTAAAAACTGTAGTGTAAAGCACCCTTCTGGCAAGACAGTGATGGAGTGAATGATGGTGAAAGTTTTTCTTTTTCGGGCCACCCTGCCTTGGTGGGAATCGGCCAGTGTGATAATAAAAAAAAAAAAAAATAATGAGAGAATGGGTCCATGCAACAAGTGTGCACCTTATATATAAAAATAACTTTGCCCAATGCAGTGCATGATTGGAAAAACAAAACGGCAACTATGTGTATGGTGTAAAATAGCAACTTTGTATATTTGGATGGGTTTTTTCATAGTCTTATTCTTAGTTTTATGCTATTATTTGATAAATGGAAGTCATGTTACTAAAATAGAGATGATTCTGATTGGATTTAGGACTGGAAGTGGCCTGAAATTAACCTCAAAGTGGCAGACATATGATTTTCTTGATATTCCAAATGTGTTAAGCCTCTCTACAACCCCCAGTCCATTTTATGGATTTCTACTAGGTCTGATTCAATTACTGGGATGCTGTAAACCATGAACAATTTTTCCTGTTTATATAGTATTATTTGTATGTGAATAAAAGAATTAAAAATGGAAAGCAGGTCATTACTAATGAAGAAGGAAAATGTTATAGTACCATAAATTATTATTTTATTTGTTATGGACTATTTTTAAATTGGGATTTTTTTAACTGCCAAATTCTGATAACTTTACTGGGTAGACAAAATAGTTAAATGGGCAGTTCCTTATACTCGGTTGATAGAACGGAAGGTATACTAGTAAAATTGCTAAGAATTTGATCGACTGGAACAATGAAAATGGCCTAAAATAGGACTCAAAGTGAGTGAAATTGCCAGTGCATTAATTACACAACGCTGCTAATTTTGCGCCAGCACAATTCCATAAGCTTTCTATCAAATTTCGTACTTTTGGCGTTATTACCTTTGAAAAAACAAAATCTCTACCATTTCATAAGAAAAAATAATTCTTGGGGTAGGGGGTAGTTTTCTGGGGGCCTAACTTTGATACAACAAAAAACTAATTACTGTGCTTGAATTCGTTTATTAGTAAGGAAAACACTCGCTGCCCTACCTACTCCTTTATTTAACTAGGCTAACATATATTAACTAACAACCAGTATCTAAATTCATTTTTGTGCATAATACGAGTGAATGACATACATAGAAAGTTAGCTCTTAGTCAATACTCACCATGCATTATAGTGACGAGGGTCTATTCTCACAGCACTCCGGTAACAACTCAGTGCATTATCAAGCTCTTCTGTGGCAATATGCTCATGGCCAAGCAATGTGTATGCATAGGCAAAGTTTGGATCTACCTGAATAAACAGAAAATATTTTAAAATATCCTGGAAGTTTTTTTTTTTTCAACAAACCAGTCATATCCCACCTAGGCAGGGAGACCTAAAATAAAAAAAATAAAAGTTTTTCTTTTTAAATTTAGTAATTTACACAGAAGGGGTTACTAGCTTCTTGCTCCCGGCAATTTAGTCACCTCTTATGACACACGTGGCTTACAGAGTAAGAATTCTTTTCCATTTCCCCATGGAATTTAATATGAACTAATATTTCTGCTTCAGTTATCAAAGAATTTCAACATTAGAAAGTATGATCTGCCCTGCAAGACTATTAATAATTTTTATAATAATGCAGTAACTGACCATTGTAAAGCTAAAAGAATTTCATAAATAATGAAGCTTCAAGTTCTAACACAGAACAAGTAATTTTAGCATGTAGAAATGTTTTTTAAACCTAGGAAGAAAATGCCAAGCAGGACCTACATTACTCAGGAGGAAAAGGCACTCCCAGGACATAAGCCTATGAAAGACAGGCTTACTTTGTTGATGTGTGCCAATGCTACTGGTGATTGCAAAGTGAAGCCTTTATTAGTGTATCACTCTGAAACTCCCAGAGCGTTCAGGCAAAAGAATGTCCTCAAGGATAATTTGTGTGTGCTGTGGAGGGCAAACAGTAAGGCATGGGTCACTAGGGAATTTTTCTATAACTGGTTATACCATGCATTTGCCCCCAATGTGAAAAATTACCTAACTGAAAAGAAATTAGAACTTAAGTGCCTCCTGGTGTTAGACAATGCCCCTGGTCATCCTACAGACGTGGCAGAGCGACTTTATGGGGACATGAGCTTCATTAAGGTGAAGTTTTTGCCTCCTAATACCACTCCTCTCCTGCAGCCCATGGACCAGCAGGTTATTTCCAACTTCAAGAAACTGTACACAAAAGCTCTGTTTGAAAGGATATATGCATACATGCATGTATATTATTTTATTTCACGACAGAATGACTGTTGAATACAGATTTATAATGATGGTAAAAGTAAAACTGTTGCTTTATATCTGAAGCAATAGCTTATGACATATTATTGCTAATCCAAATCAGTCAAAAAAATAGATATTCTTGAAATTTGAACCATGGTTCTAAGCTAAAATGAGTTGTTTTTTGTGGACAATACTAAAAAGAATTTTGTTTCTATGAAATAGTTAACGACTGTTTTTCTAAGGTACATTGCCTATACTACTGTTCAAGAGTAAACGAGGTGCAGTTTTCAATAGTAACGTCATTCCTTTACCTACTAAATCATTGCCTAGTCCCTAGGAGCTATCACAGTAGTCATCTGGCATTCATTTAAATTTATTACCTTTCTTATTCATTATTGGTTCAAATAATGTTATACAGTTGGGCCCCACTTATACGGCAGGTTAGGTTTTAGGCTATTGCCGGAAAGCAGACATCACCGGAAAGCATAACGCCATTGTTTTCAACTTATAAACGCATATAAATGCCAGATAAAAAGTTTACCCTAACTTAACTTAGCAATAGGACTAGGCATTAAAAAAAACAATAAAAAGTAAAATACATACACAGTACATTCATTACTTACCTTAAAATATTTGTAGTCTTAATGTAGGGCGAGAGGCTCTCCATCCCAAACTTAATATACGATATTTAAAGCAGCCCAGAGAGATAATCTTAATGTTGGATGAGAGGTGAGTAGTATTTATTTTTAGGAAGTCAGGTGTAGGTAGCCAGTAGGTGTAGCCCACCTGGGCTACACCTACTGGTTACCTACACTGCAGCCCAGAGCCATATTACCACCATCGACATACCTTGTTCACTGAATTTAATCGTTTCTAACAACTACCTTTAGATGCCATCATAAACGAAGGGAGAAGTAACGAATAATTCAAGCCGAGAACTGTAAACAAAAGCGGAGTGTTAAGGGGAGTGAATAGGCCAAATGCAGATTCATACAATTTTTTTTCTGGTGCTGGACCAGAGAAAACGTAAAGTTTTCCCTCCGCCCGACTACCAGGCCTCCATAGCATATAAACATAGTATGTTTATATGCTGTGTAACGTGTTTCTTACATAATTTTTAAGAAAATACTGTGGACCCCCAGATTAAGATGTCATCAGAATAAGTAATATCCGGAATAAGTAACGTTTTTTGCGTCAAAATATTGGCTCGGTGAACGTCACTGAACTCTGTACAAGTCATTCGAGTTGAGGCCCAAGCGGCCCCGACACTCCATGTACAGCCAGTGTGAAATTGTTTACCAGCCAGTGAAGACGATCCCACACATTCATACAATACATTTTGTATTATTCCATTCTTTTTAGTGCTTGTAATTGCTAAATAAGCCACCATGAGAGAGAGGGGAGAATGTGCCTTTTTCAGTGATTCTGCAATATGTACGATACTAAAGCAGCAGGAGTCCATAAAAGCTATAGCGCCAGCCAGCAATAAAGTGTAGCATTAACAGTGTAGCAAGTTAGTTAAGCGATTAATCAATAGAAAAAGCACAGTACGAAACTGACTCCTCCATTCTTGCTGGAGATATATAGGGCTACTGATTAACACCGCTGCCTCTGCTGCCGCCTTCACCACCACTATGGAAAGCTTATATTTCAGTGGCCCTTATACACCCAACAATACACCGCTCATGACATTCTTAATGCCATATTTTATTCATTCTAGAGTATATATCATGTTTCTATGTTATTAATATTGTTTATTATGTCATTAGATGAATTGTGCTAGATAATTAATCTGAAGAGCTGATATTAGTGTCATACTGAAGGACTATCTTGTCCTGTCTCCAAACACAATTCTTAACACACGCCAGAAACAGACCCCCCTGGAACACTTTTTTGAGCAACAGGGGGTCCAGTGACTCTCAAGCTGGTCCTAGTGGCATTAAAAAACAAACGAGGGAAGTAACCCAGGATAAGGAATTGGTACCTTAAGTCTTCATGGAGTGGGATTCCCCTTCCAAACAATTGTAAACTCCTTCATCCTCTCCCCTCTTCCCATCTTCCATACATCACCATGTCTTCAATAAAGGTAAGTGTGATGTTATTATTGTTTTATTCTTCATGTATCATTGTTTTCTGTGCAAGTAAATGTATAATTCATGTAGAAAACTAATACTAACCATACCACGGGCGGGATTTGAACCCGCGGTCAGAGTCTCAAAACTCCAGACCATCGCGTTTTAATACTCTTGGGTGTCTGAAATGGATTAATTGGATTTCCATTATTTATGGGGAAAATTAATTCGGAATAAGTCAGATTCGGGATAAGTCACTCTCTCTGAAACGGATTAATTACATAATCCAGGGGTCCACTGTATCATAGATAGATTAATGAAAATGTCTATATTAACATAAAATAAGACAAAGTGGAATGAGTTGCAAAGTTTTGTGGAGAAATATCACCCTAACAAAGCTGTTGCAAGCAGTGTCTACATCATGTTCAATGACAATGCCTTGTCCCATTTTAGGCAAATCTTAGAGAGACGCCAGAAACAGAACTCCCTTGTCAGATTTTTTGTGCGACAGGGGACCACTGACAAGCTGGTCCTAGTGACAGTAAAAGACGAAGAAGGAAAGTAACCCCAGATAGGGCCTTGATACCTGAAGTGTTTATGAAGGGGGATTTCCTTCCGAATAATAACCTCTTCTCTTCCCTCTCCCCTCCTCGCCATCTTCCATACGTCAACAACAGTCTTCAATAAAGGTAAAAGTGATGTTGAAGGTTCATTTATCCATTTCATTAGTCATTTATGTAAAACTATATTCTCTATAAAATGTATTTTTGTTAATATTTTTGGGTGTCTGGAACAGATTAATCAGAGTTACATTATTTCTTATGGGAAATATTGCTTCGGTTTTCATACAATTCAATTTTCGTAAGACTTTCTGGAAAGAATTAATCACAAAATCGAGGTTCCACTGTATTGCTATTATTATGGCATTAAGACTAGGGGGACACTTAGTAATTTTGATGTGTGCCTGCATGCCAGCAGTGTAAGTATATTTAAGTACAGGTACACAAGTATTACCAGAGCACATATAAAAAATTATAATAACTTTAAAACACTAGAAATTTTGGAAAGTTTCCAGACATAATAGAGATGTGCTCACGGAGAATGTAAACAAACCGGGTGAGGCACGCCGTATAAGAAAGACAAGTTGCCGTATAGCGAGTTTTGATCATAATTTGAAATTGCCATATTAGCGGAACGTTATAAGGCGAAACACCGTAAAGCGGGGCCCTACTGTATATTCAAGTACAATAATGTGTTTATCAAATTTAAAAATGCAAATTTCTGACCATCATCTATTTGACCAAATTTTTCTACATCTGGCAGAGGTCTGCTGTATACAGTAGAGATAATCAAGCACCCACTGTAAACACATTGTTTATTCTAAATGATCAGATATACTTAAGTGAAACCATCTTGTGTATGAAATCATGAAATACTTCTAGCCTTTGTTATACTTATAACTGTTCACTGGCCCTTAACTTCGGTCACTACCTATGGTAAATGGTCTCATAATTGTCAGCAATCTTAAGGTACCACTTTTAATTATTAAGTGTATTTTGGTGTCGATATATTGTTTTATAAAATTTTCCTCATTTTAGTTTGAAAAACCATACCTCAGCATCTTTGAAGATTATCTATCCTTCCCCATACCAAAAACAACTTCAGACACCCTACTGAATTACAAATACCTTTCAGTTCAGTATGTACATTAACAAATTAATCATTTATGACAAAATTTCCAAGTATTCATGCAAATCTTCTTTCATGGGTACAGGACTAAAGGAATTACACCAGGAGTATTTATAGGTATTTATACCTGGATTGCTCTAGAGAAGAATCTGATAGCAGCTTCATGCTCTTTCTGCAGAGAGAAACAGTTGCCTGTAGCACACCATGCCTGAGGGCATTCACGGTCTTCTTCAACCAAATCCTGTTAAAAAGTAGAAGCAGTTTATACAGTGAATAGTGAAATCTCAAAAAGAATTCACTCAAATAAGAGTTTTAGAAGAGGAAAGTACATATATAGCCTACACTTTATAAGTTATAAACTTTTATTTGATTTTGATTTACATTTGATAAAGTATTATAAGCCACTGGATATTCAGCATTTTGAATATAAAAGGGATCAAATTGCTCTCATATTATAGAATCTACAATCCACGTCCATGTTTTGCTACGTTAAAATCCACATGGCACATTACAAAAGTCACGAAGAGCTCAATTTTCAAGAGATATATGAATGATGAAGTAAAGGGTGTGATAAAAGAGAAAAAGGTAGCTTATGAGAGGTTTTTACAAAGCAGAAGTGTTATAAGAAGAGCAGAGTATATGGAGAGTAAAAGAAAGGTAAAGAGAGTGGTGAGAGAGTGCAAAAGGAGAGCAGATGATAGAGTGGGAGAGGCACTGTCAAGAAATTTTAATGAAAATAAGAAAAAATTTTGGAGTGAGTTAAACAAGTTAAGAAAGCCTAGGGAAAATATGGATTTGTCAGTTAAAAACAGAGTAGGGGAGTTAGTAGATGGGGAGATGGAGGTATTGGGTAGATGGCGAGAATATTTTGAGGAACTTTTAAATGTTAAGGAAGAAACAGAGGCAGTAATTTCATGCACTGGTCAGGGAGGTATACCATCTTTTAGGAGTGAAGAAGAGCAGAATGTAAGTGTGGGGGAGGTACGTGAGGCATTACGTAAAATGAAAGGGGGTAAAGCAGCTGGAACTGATGGGATCATGACAGAAATGTTAAAAGCAGGGGGGGATATAGTGTTGGAGTGGTTGGTACTTTTGTTTAATAAATGTATGAAAGAGGGGAAGGTACCTAGGGATTGGCAGAGAGCATGTATAGTCCCTTTATATAAAGGGAAAGGGGACAAAAGAGACTGTAAAAATTATAGAGGAATAAGCTTACTGAGTATACCAGGAAAAGTGTACGGTAGGGTTATAACTGAAAGAATTAGAGGTAAGACAGAATGTAGGATTGCGGATGAGCAAGGAGGTTTTAGAGTGGGTAGGGGATGTGTAGATCAGGTGTTTACATTGAAGCATATATGTGAACAGTATTTAGATAAAGATAGGGAAGTTTTTATTGCATTTATGGATTTAGAAAAGGCATATGATAGAGTGGATAGAGGAGCAATGTGGCAGATGTTGCAAGTATATGGAATAGGTGGTAAGTTATTAAATGCTGTAAAGAGTTTTTATGAGGATAGTGAGGCTCAGGTTAGGGTGTGTAGAAGAGAGGGAGACTACTTCCCGGTAAAAGTAGGTCTTAGACAGGGATGTGTAATGTCACCATGGTTGTTTAATATATTTATAGATGGGGTTGTAAAGGAAGTAAATGCTAGGGTGTTTGGGAGAGGGGTGGGATTAAATTATGGGGAATCAAATTAAAAATGGGAATTGACACAGTTACTTTTTGCTGATGATACTGTGCTTATGGGAGATTCTAAAGAAAAATTGCAAAGGTTAGTGGATGAGTTTGGGAATGTGTGTAAAGGTAGAAAGTTGAAAGTGAACATAGAAAAGAGTAAGGTGATGAGGGTGTCAAATGATTTGGATAAAGAAAAATTGGATATCAAATTGGGGAGGAGGAGTATGGAAGAAGTGAATGTTTTCAGATACTTGGGAGTTGACGTGTCGGCGGATGGATTTATGAAGGATGAGGTTAATCATAGAATTGATGAGGGAAAAAAGGTGAGTGGTGCGTTGAGGTATATGTGGAGTCAAAAAACGTTATCTATGGAGGCAAAGAAGGGTATGTATGAAAGTATAGTACAGTGGACCCCCGCATAACGATGGCATCACATAGTGATTATTTCGCATACCGCTTTCTTTAATTGCAAAAATTTTGCCTCACATACCGCTTAAAAACCCGCTTACCGATTTTCCTCCGAGACGCGTCCAATGTGCGGCCTGAGCCACGCTCACATGTTCGGCCGGTGGCATTGTTTACCAGCCAGCCTCCGCGGTAACATCCAAGCATACAATCGGAATATTTCGTATTATTACAGTGTTTTCGGTGCTTTTTCTGGAAAATAAGTGACCATGGGCCCCAAGAAAGCTTCTAGTGCCAACCCTACAGCAATAAGGGTGAGAATTACAATAGAGAAGAAGAAAAAGATCATTGATAAGTATCGCTACTATTGGTGGTACAGCTGCTGCTGCTGCTGCTGCTGCACTGTCAGCTGCTGCTGCTGCTGTAGCATCGTCTGCTGCTGCTGCTGCTGTAGCATCGTCTGCTGCTGCTGTAGCATTGTCTGCTGCTGCTGCTGCTGCTGTAGCATCGTCTGCTGCTGCTGCTGCTGTAGCATCGTCTGCTGCTGCTGCTGCTGTAGCATCGTCTGCTGCTGCTGCTGCTGTAGCATCGTCTGCTGCTGCTGTAGCATCGTCTGCTGCTGCTGTAGCATCGTCTGCTGCAGCTGTAGCATTGTCTGCTGCTGCTGCTGCTGCTGTAGCATCGTCTGCTGCTGCTGTAGCATTGTTGCTGCTGTACCACCGTCTGTTGCTGCTGTACCACCGTCAGCTGCTGCTGCTGCTGTAGCACCGTTGTTGGTGTGGCTTATTGAGAATACCAAGAAACAATTAACCCCAGAGGATTTGCCACCCAGGATAACCCAAAAAAGTCAGTGTCATTGAAGACTGTCTAACTTATTTCCATTGGGGTCCTTAATCTTGTCTCCCAGGATGCAACCCACACCAGTCGACTAACACCCAGGTGAACAGGGAAAAATGCCTGGAACTAGTGCTCATATTGGTGAATTTAAAGCCAGCAAAGGTTGGTTTGAGAGATTTAAGAATCGTAGTGGCATACACAGTGTGATAAGGCCTGTTCTGGAAGAAAATGCCAAACAGGACCTACAGTACTCAGGAGGAAAAGGCACTCCCAGGACACAGTGTCTCATCAGTCATTGCTGCATCTTCAATAAAGGTAAGTGTCATTTATTCTTCATTTAGTAGAGTAGTACATGCACAATATATACTGTGCATGTACTACTCTACTATTGTGCATGTATTCTTCTCTGTGTGTGTGGGAAAATGTATATTTCATGTGGTAAAATTTTTTTTTTCATACTTTTGGGTGTCTTGCACGGATTAATTTTATTTCCATTATTTCTTATGGGGAAAATTCATTCACATAACGATTATTTCGCATAACAATTACCCCTCTTGCACGGATTAAAATCGTTAACCGGGGGTCCACTGTAGTACCAACACTCTTATATGGGTGTGAAGCTTGGGTGGTAAATGCAGCAGCGAGGAGACGGTTGGAGGCAGTGGAGATGTCCTGTTTAAGGGCAATGTGTGGTGTAAATATTATGCAGAAAATTCGGAGTGTGGAAATTAGGAGAAGGTGTGGAGTTAATAAAAGTATTAGTCAGAGGGCAGAGGAGGGGTTGTTGAGGTGGTTTGGTCATTTAGAGAGAATGGATCAAAGTAGAATGACATGGAAAGCATATAAATCTATAGGGGAAGGAAGGCGGGGTAGGGGTCGTCCTCGAAAGGGTTGGAGAGAGGGGGTAAAGGAGGTTTTGTGGGTAAGGGGCTTGGACTTCCAGCAAGCGTGCGTGAGCGTGTTAGATAGGAGTGAATGGAGACGAATGGTACTTGGGACCTGACGATCTGTTGGAGTGTGAGCAGGGTAATATTTAGTGAAGGGATTCAGGGAAACCGGTTATTTTCATATAGTCGGACTTGAGTCCTGGAAATGGGAAGTACAATGCCTGCACTTTAAAGGAGGGGTTTGGGATATTGGCAGTTTGGAGGGATATGTTGTGTATCTTTATATGTGTATGCTTCTAGACTGTTGTATTCTGAGCACCTCTGCAAAAACAGTGATAATGTGCGAGTGTGGTGAAAGTGTTGAATGATGATGAAAGTATTTTCTTTTTGGGGATTTTCTTTCTTTTTTGGGTCACCCTGCCTCGGTGGGAGACGGCCGACTTGTTGAAAAAAAAAAAAAAAAAAAAAATATGTATTCAGGTTAGAATATAAAGGAGGGACTAAATCATCTCCAGTTCCTCAGATAAAGTCCTAAAAAGTACCTGTTAATGGTTTTGGAGATCATTCCTCCCACAATCCCTCCCAAGGAAAAGCCTTGCACTAGACCTTCTAAATTAAGAAACAGGAAAAATAAGATTATAGCCAATGTAAGCAGAAAAAATAATTACCAGCCATCTTAAATATACAATTTGTTGTTTGCCAACATTAAGAGTTATCTTAAAGAGGAGTTAAAATATTAGTCATATAAAATAAAGAACATGGGGGTATTTGTAAAATAGAACAGAGCTTGATCAAATCAGCTATTTGAAAGTTAGATGAGACCAAGAGCTAGAGACCCCTCCTCTTCCCAGGAAACTAGAATTGATAATTACAACAAAATTACAGAAGAGCCTAAGATACACTTCTGTGCATGCATGTACATACACCTACCATCCAACTTACGACCTGCTCGACATACGACCACTCGACTTACAACCGTGTTTTTTATGCCAAATTTCTGGGAAATAAACAACTATTTGTGTTGTACACAGTGTTTATCCTAAACCTTACAGTATAAAATACAGTTCTAACAGCATAAAAAGTAAAGTAAAACATGAAATGCCAAAATAAAACAATAAAATAAAGTCATTACAAAAATGTTTTGTTGATATTCAGTAGTAAAGTTCGACTTACGACCGGTTTCTCGGAACCGAACTCAGTCGTAAGTCGGATGGTAGGTGTATATTTTTTTCAACACACCCGCTGTAACAACAAGGTAGGGTGACCAGAAAAAAAAAAACTTTCACCATCACTCACTTCATCACCATCTTGCCAGATGCACACCAATACTACAGTTCAAAACTGAAAATATCCCCACCCCCTCCTTCAGTGCAGGCACTGTAATTCTCACCTCCAGGACTCGTGTCCACATATTTCCTTTACCATCTCACTTGGGTATCACTATCACTACTATTGTGCTTTCCAGTCATGATGTATGGCTATTTTCCAAGGTAAAAACTAAAAAAAAGTGAACACACCAAAGCAAGAGCAAACAAAACCAAGAAGGCAGTTGCTTCCAGACACCAGTCAAAGCACTGATATCTGTCAAACACTCCTCTGCTATCGTAAGTAGCCCCATCTGTCAGAAGTGCGAGTCACTCTTCATATTAAATTAGTTGGTTTCAAAATGACAACATACTAGCAAAACAATGTAACTTGGAACACAGTAAAGTTGAGACCCTACTATACTATATATACATGCAGCTCTACAATCATAACCTCAGAAGCCAAGGCTTGTGTGGTAGATCAAAGTGGCCTTCAGGAATTTCAAGTTATTCCAAGCCCCTTATTTACAACACGTGTCAAACCATCTTGGAGCATTTTCTTAGACTGCAAAAAGTTGTATGATACTGTACCTCATGAGAGGCTGGGCCAAAAACTTTAAATGCAGTAGGGAATAATAGAGCACATACTCCAGTGGATCAACAAGTATCATAGGGAAAGGAAAAAGCAGCATTGTGACTGTCAGGAAAGTGACATCTGAATGGAAAAGAGTAACTAACAGGATTCCACAAGGATCAGTACTAAGACCAGTACTGTTTCTAGATTATGGGAATAATATTACAGATAGGAATGATTCAGCTACGATTATGTAAAAATTTTTTTTTTTTTTTTTCAACAAGTCGGCCGTCTCCCACCGAGGCAGGGTGACCCAAAAAAAGAAAGAAAATCCCCAAAAAGAAAATACTTTCATCATCATTCAATACTTTCACCACACTCGCACATTATCACTGTTTTTGCAGAGGTGCTCAGAATACAACAGTCTAGAAGCATACACATATGAAGATACACAACATATCCCTCCAAACTGCCAATATCCCAAACCCCTCCTTTAAAGTGCAGGCATTGTACTTCCCATTTCCAGGACTCAAGTCCGACTATATGAAAATAACCGGTTTCCCTGAATCCCTTCACTAAATATTACCCTGCTCACACTCCAACAGATCGTCAGGTCCCAAGTACCATTCGTCTCCATTCACTCCTATCTAACACGCTCACGCACGCTTGCTGGAAGTCCAAGCTCCTTGCCCACAAAACCTCCTTTACCCCCTCTCTCCAACCCTTTCGAGGACGACCCCTACCCCGCCTTCCTTCCCCTATAGATTTATATGCTTTCCATGTCATTCTACTTTGATCCATTCTCTCTAAATGACCAAACCACCTCAACAACCCCTCTTCTGCCCTCTGACTAATACTTTTATTAACTCCACAAGGAAAGGCTCCAAAGGGATCTGGGCAAATTTCAAGAGTGATCAGATAAGTGGTTGCCAAAATTCAACTACAGCAAATGTAAGGTCATGAAGATTGAGGAAGGAGCAGAAAGATCAGAAATGGAGCATGGACAAAGGAGACATAGGCTAACCTGACTCATGCCTCAAGATATTAACGAAACACTATTATGTTTGAAGATCAAACATGATAAACTTAACCCACAGGGGTCACACAGCTCTTGGAAAATGGGAGGAAATCAGGTCTGAACCAAGGAAGGAAAGGACAAATCCAATTTCTTGGATCAAGAGCTCCTCACCAACTAGTAGTAGTTAGTGATGAGACTAATTATTAGTAATAAAAGTGCAGGAGGGGAATGTACTCCTGACAGTTAAAGCAGAAATATACTTCCTAAAAAGGTAAACCATAGAATGGAAAAGGAAACAAAGTCTGTTGAGTGTGAAATCAGGAAAGACTCTTGTTAACGATTTCATACTTAACAGACTTCGTTTCCTTTTCCATTCTATGGTTTACCTTTTTAGGATTTAAAAAAAAAAAAAAATTAAGAGTGAAGTGGTGATGGCAAGTACACCCACATACACATGCGTTTGTGTAATGCATAACCTTTAATTATTTTAGTAAGGACATGGTATGATGAAATGCAACTTTTTTGCTGAAGAACAATAGTGTGAAATGATATACATGAAATCATTAAATAACAGCTTAATTTAACCCTTAAACTGTCCAAACGTAGATTTACGTTCGCTTGCGTAGCACTCAGAACGTAGATCTACTTTTTTTTTTACACAAGAAAGCATGTAAAATTGAACGTAGATCTACGTTTGGAGCATTATGTGAGCAAACGTAGATCTATGTTTGGACAGTTTAAGGGTTAATAAACCAATTTTGCCTGTTTTCATTGAAAATCTAAATGACCTGGAATAGTACTTTGCTGACAAGCATAAAATTATTTAATGAATACTATCTTCATCACTCCATGTGTATAGTGGAGCCTCTGCTTTCGTATGCCCTAGTTTGTATGTAAAACTAGTTATTCGCTATAAAATGCATTTGTTGTTAATATTTTTGGGTGTCTGGAATGGATTAATTGGCTTTACATTATTTCTTATGGGAAATATTAACAAAAAATACATTTTATAGAGAATAACATGAGTTTTACATACAAACTAGTACATACGAAAACTGAAGTTCCACTGTACCTCACTGTTTAAAATTTTAAGCGTTTTTAACCCTTTCAGGGCCCAGAGGCCAAATTTCAAAGTGCGCACCAGGGTCCAAGAATTTAAAAAAAAAAAAAAAAATTGTTATTTTTTCTTATGAAATGCTAGAGAATCTTCTTCTGAAGGTAAAACAAAAAGTACAAAATTTGATGGATAATTGACAAAATTATGCTCTCGCGAATTTTGAAGTGTCAGCGATATTTACGAATCAGCGATTTTGCCGACTTTGATTCCGATTTTAGGCCAATTACATTATTCCAGGTGACCAAATTCTTAGCTATTTCACTAGTATTACTTCTATTCTATCGACTGAGCACAAGAAATCGCCAAGTCAACTGTTTCAACTACAAAATAGTGATCGGAAATTGGTAATTTGGCCAATTTAACACAAAGTTCAAAATATTCCAATTTCAAAATAGGGTCCAGAATAAACAATGTAGGTATTCCTGGCACTAAACTAACATTTCCTCTGTTCATCAGTTACATTTTCAGGCTTTACAAATGAATTCCATTTTGATTTTTTATTCACAATGAATTTTTATTCAAACCAAAAAATAGAAGATTTACTGTAATGCAATATTGTAATAATTGTATAAATATCATCACCACATTTATGAATGCATATTAGACCCACCAGCTGGCGTGTATTAGACATGTGAGGTCGTTTGTTTCCTCTTGAACATCGGCAAAAATTTAACATTTCTGCTACTTTGAGCCCAGTTTCAAGCCATTTCCAGTGCTAAAACTAATCAAAATCATCTCTATTTCTGTAATATGTCTTCCATTCTATCAAATGAGACCAAGAAATCGCAAATACAACTATAAAAAACATACAAAAAAATGCTGCAAAGTCGCTGTTTTAATCGAAAATCGTGGTCTCAGTTTTTTTTATCTTATTATACACTGTGTGCTGCAGGATTTGTTTTATGTGGTGCACACATACCACATAGTTGTATTCTCATATCTAGGCCCAAATTTGCCACTCACAGCTTATCAGAGTGAGCTGAGCTCATGGCGTATATCTACGGTTTGGACCCTGAACGTAAAGCCGTAGATCTATGGCACAGACCCTGAAAGGGTTAACTTAAAAGTATTAAAAAAAAAAAGTTGTAATTCTTTTTTGTTTAAACTACCTGTGCCAGTGCAGAGAGCTGAACTTCTTTTTGTAAGTGCCAGAGAGCTGTGCTGTAGTACTCCATTAAGTGGAGACGATGTGGTTCTTTTTCTCTCACGTCACTGAAAAACCTGGAATGAAAAAGTTTTCTTAGCCATGACTATCTTCACATTTATAATGATCTGTTCTTGCTATATGCCCTAACCTACATTCAATCACTTCTGTTTTTCCTTTTCTATAATATATGTATCTCCCACTAATGTTGGAAAAAAAAAAAAAAAAAACTTGCATTGACGTAATTCAGGTGACCCTCCAAACTACAACATCCTTACCCCTCCTTAGAAGTGAAGGCATTATATTCCTCACCTCAAGGCCTAGTCTATTTAACTAGCATCTCTTAATCCTATCATAAATGTTACCTTGCTTACATTCCAACATGTCCAATCATAAAAACTACTCATCTCCATTCGCTCCGATGCAATGTGTTCGCACAAACCTGTTGGATGCTAAAGTTCCTAGTACTCATAACCTTTACATCCTCCCTCATACCCTTGCTGGCACAACACCTACACCTCCTTCCTTCACCCCTAGATTTATACACACTCATCCTATGCTGCTCCATCCTTTCTAAATGAACAAACTACCTCAACAATCTCTCCTCACCCCACATGGCCTTCTAATTCTCTAGAGTTCAATTTCCTGAAAAAAAAAAAAAAATTATGAATCAGATTAATATTTAACCCATCAATTACATACCAAGACAACAACTTCTCTTGGAGAAATTGTTATTAATTGCAAAGATATAAAAAATTACTGAAAGTAATGTATAAAAAGATTCGCCAAACTAATTCATATAGAGTGCTATTATTTTCATATATATTTTACTATCAAATTAGATCTATACTATAATTTCAATATTTATTACTTCAAACTCACTTGACAGCTTGCTGATAATCATTCATCTCAAAATATGCTTTGCCAATGTGCGCTAAGACCCATCCCGTACGATAGTGCTGTGTGGGAAGAGCAGTCAGCAGCTCTATTGCTCTTCCACAGTTGTACTGGGCCAGCTGCTGATATGCCGCTCCCATATCTCGTAGTAGTGACATCAATCCCTCTATGCCCAAGAAAATAGGAGCATTATATAAGATACAAAATTTATAAAAGGAAATGAAATGCTTTAGCTCTCCAGGTACAGAGAAATTTTTTAAAACCTTCTTGCACACCTTATATACAAATAACAGTAGCCCGAGTAACAAACCCATCTATCAAATATTTAATGTACAGTGTAAACAGCAACAAACCCAGTAAAATCTCTCCACCCATATTTCATGAAATACCTCAAACTAAAACACAATGAATATGACAGAAAAGTTCTAAATAATTATGTAACCTTATATTTAGCAAAAATACAATTTTTATAAAAATATGTTTGGATAGATAATCACCAGGCTGTACCGACAGTTTTTGATGCTCTGCAATCTGACAAAAAAAAAAAAAAATTTACAGGCAGACCTCACATTCCACAAGAGTTAGAGTACTGAAATTGACACTATACAATTTCATGCTATGTAAAAAAACAAAGTGGGAAAAAATTAGGATGTTTATGATAAAAGAGCCAAAAATTTTTTAAAATGCTTCATCAAAAATAATGACGTTTTGGACAAGACACATTGTAGATGTCATTGCTCATTGATCAACAAATTTATGCACCCAAATCCTAAATAAAAATTAAACTTATTCATCAAAGCCAGGCAGATACAAATATTCATTTCCTTGTAAAGCTTACAATGTGTGGTTTACACATTATAAAATTTAAGTTACAAAGATGGATACCATCATGCCTAGGCACTTTGGGCAGACTAATACTAATTCTTAAGTTATTTTGATATAGATGCTTGTTTTTGATGCAGTATACCATCCACACCCAAGAAAACGGAGATGCATAATAAGCCTCTAGTCTAGTGACTAATATAAATTTAATACACAATCTTATCAGTAGAAAATATGCTTTAAAAGTAACATGAAAGTTTTACCCTAATTAAATTCTTGGTTTCTGTTGCTTGTTGATGCAAAATTTTGTATATGATTATGACGTATACTGCACAGTAGATGGCTGTGGCTTGTTTATTTGTTTTACAAACTGACACCACTCATATTCTTCTCTAAAGGATAATGAAAAAAAATGTGTTTACAATAATGCAAAGGAAGCATTTTACCTGTTTTATATTCTGTCTCCTCTTATTTATTAATAGAGAGGAATTAGGAGATAATTATGAGACTACTAAGCAGAATAAGGTAGTAGGTTGGTAGACAGCAACCACCCAGGGAAGTACTACCGTCCTGCCAGATGACTGTGAAACAGAAACTTGTAACTGTTTTGCATGATGGTAGGATTGCTGGTTTCTTTTTCTGTCTCATAAACACGCTAGATAACAGGGATATCTTGCTACTCCTACTTACACTTTGGTCACACTTCACAGACACGCACATGCATATATATATACATACATCTAGGTTTTTCCCCTTTTTCTAAATAGCTCTTGTTCTTCTTTATTTCCTCTATTGTCCATGGGGAAGTGGAAAAAAATCTTTCCTCCGTAAGCCATGCGTGTCGTATGAGGCGACTAAAATGCCGGGAGCAATGGGCTAGTAACTCCTTCTCCTGTAGACCTTTACTAAAAAAGAGAAGAAGAAAAACTTTATAAAACTGGGATGCTTGAATGTGCGTGGATGTAGTGCAGATGACAAGAAACAGATGATTGCTCATGTTATGAATGAAAAGAAGTTGGATGTCCTGGCCCTAAGCGAAACAAAGCTGAAGGGGGTAGGGGAGTTTCGGTGGGGGGAAATAAATGGGATTAAATCTGGAGTATCTGAGAGAGTTAGAGCAAAGGAAGGGGTAGCAGTAATGTTGAATGATCAGTTATGGAAGGAGAAAAGAGAATATGAATGTGTAAATGCAAGAATTATGTGGATTAAAGTAAAGGTTGCATGCGAGAAGTGGGTCATGATAAGCGTGTATGCACCTGGAGAAGAGAGGAATGCAGAGGAGAGAGATTTTGGGAGATGTTAAGTGAATGTATAGGAGCCTTTGAACCAAGTGAGAGAGTAATTGTGGTAGGGGACCTGAATGCTAAAGTAGGAGAAACTTTTAGAGAGGGTGTGGTAGGTAAGCTAGGGGTGCCAGGTGTAAATGATAATGGGAGCCCTTTGATTGAACTTTGTATAGAAAGGGGTTTAGTTATAGGTAATACATATTTTAAGAAAAAGAGGATAAATAAGTATACAAGATATGATGTAGGGCGAAATGACAGTTTGTTGGATTATGTATTGGTAGATAAAAGACTGTTGAGTAGACTTCAGGATGTACATGTTTATTGAGGGGCCACAGACATATCAGATCACTTTCTAGTTGTAGCTACACTGAGAGTGAAAGGTAGATGGGATACAAGGAGAATAGAAGCATCAGGGAAGAGAGAGGTGAAGGTTTATAAACTAAAAGAGGAGGCAGTTAGGGAAAGATATAAACAGCTATTGGAGGATAGATGGGCTAATGAGAGCATAGGCAATGGGGTCGAAGAGGTATGGGGAAGGTTTAAAAATGTAGTGTTAGAGTGTTCAGCAGAAGTTTGTGGTTACAGGAAAATGGGTGCAGGAGGGAAAAGGAGCGACTGGTGGAATGATGATGTAAAGAGAGTAGTAAGGGAGAAAAAGTTAGCATATGAGAAGTTTTTACAAAGTAGAAGTGATGCAAGGAGGGAAGAGTATATGGAGAAAGAGAGAGAGGTTAAGAGAGTGGTCAAGCAATGTAAAAAGAGAGCAAATGAGAGAGTGGGTGAGATGTTATCAACAAATTTTGTTGAAAATAAGAAAAAGTTTTGGAGTGAGATTAACAAGTTAAGGAAGCCTAGAGAACAAATGGATTTGTCAGTTAAAAATAGGAGAGGAGAGTTATTAAATGGAGAGTTAGAGGTATTGGGAAGATGGAGGGGAGGGAATATTTTGAGGAACTGTTAAATGTTGATGAAGATAGGGAAGCTGTGATTTCGTGTATAGGGCAAGGAGGAATAACATCTTGTAGGAGTGAGGAAGAGCCAGTTGTGAGTGTGGGGGAAGTTCGTGAGGCAGTAGGTAAAATGAAAGGGGGTAAGGCAGCCGGGATTGATGGGATAAAGATAGAAATGTTAAAAGCAGGTGGGGATATAGTTTTGGAGTGGTTGGTGCAATTATTTAATAAATGTATGGAAGAGGGTAAGGTACCTAGGGATTGGCAGAGAGCATGCATAGTTCCTTTGTATAAAGGCAAAGGGGACAAAAGAGAGTGCAAAAATTATAGGGGGATAAGTCTGTTGAGTATACCTGGTAAAGTGTATGGTAGAGTTATTATTGAAAGAATTAAAAGTAAGACTGAGAATAGGATAGCAGATGAACAAGGAGGCTTTAGGAAAGGTAGGGGGTGTGTGGACCAGGTGTTTACAGTGAAACATATAAGTGAACAGTATTTAGATAAGGCTAAAGAGGTCTTTGTGGCATTTATGGATTTGGAAAAGGCCTATGACAGGGTGGATAGGGGGGCAATGTGGCAGATGTTGCAGGTGTATGGTGTAGGAGGTAGGTTACTGAAAGCAGTGAAGAGTTTTTACGAGGATAGTGAGGCTCAAGTTAGAGTACATAGGAAAGAGGGAAATTATTTCCCAGTAAAAGTAGGCCTTAGACAAGGATGTGTGATGTCACTGTGGTTGTTTAATATATTTATAGATGGGGTTGTAAGAGAAGTAAATGCGAGGGTCTTGACAAGAGGTGTGGAGTTAAAAGATAAAGAATCACACATAAAGTGGGAGTTGTCACAGTTGCTCTTTGCTGATGACACTGTGCTCTTGGGAGATTCTGAAGAGAAGTTGCAGAGATTGGTGGATGAATTTGGTAGGGTGTGCAAAACAAGAAAATTAAAAGTGAATACAGGAAAGAGTAAGGTTATGAGGATAACAAAAATATTAGGTGATGAAAGATTGGATATCAGATTGGAGGGAGAGAGTATGGAGGAGGTGAATGTATTCAGATATTTGGGAGTGGACGTGTCAGCGGATGGGTCTATGAAGGATGAGGTGAATCATAGAATTGATGAGGGGAAAAGGGTGAGTGGTGCACTCAGGAGTCTGTGGAGACAAAGAACTTTGTCCTTGGAGGCAAAGAGGGGAATGTATGAAAGTATAGTTTTACCAATGCTCTTATATGGGTGTGAAGCATGGGTGATGAATGTTGCAGCGAGGAGAAGGCTGGAGGCAGTGGAGATGTCATGTCTGAGGGCAATGTGTGGTGTGAATATAATGCAGAGAATTCGTAGTTTGGAAGTTAGGAGGAGGTGCGGGATTACCAAAACTGTTGTCCAGAGGGCTGAGGAAGGGTTGTTGAGGTGGTTCGGACATGTAGAGAGAATGGAGCGAAACAGAGTGACTTCAAGAGTGTATCAGTCTGTAGTGGAAGGAAGGCGGGGTAGGGGTCGGCCTAGGAAAGGTTGGAGGGAGGGGGTAAAGGAGGTTTTGTGTGCGAGGGGCTTGGACTTCCAGCAGGCATGCGTGAGCGTGTTTGATAGGAGTGAATGGAGACAAATGGTTTTTAATACTTGACGTGCTGTTGGAGTGTGAGCAAAGTAACGTTTATGAAGGGGTTCAGGGAAGCCGGCAGGCCGGACTTGAGTCCAGGAGATGGGAAGTACAGTGCCTGCACTCTGAAGGAGGGATGTTAATGTTGCAGTTTAAAAACTGTAGTGTAAAGCACCCTTCTGGCAAGACAGTGATGGAGTGAATGATGGTGAAAGTTTTTCTTTTTCGGGCCACCCTGCCTTGGTGGGAATCGGCCAGTGTGATAAAAAAAAAATACTAAACAGAAGACAGCTACGAACCGTCTCATGTTGTTTATCAACCGATGCTGCTCATACACGTCAGCCACTTCGCACCGAGGCAGGGTGACCCCCCCCCCAAAAAAAAAACTTTCATCGTTATTCAACACTTTCACCATCACTCATACATAAATCACTGTCTTTGCAGAGGCACTCAGATATGACAATTTAGACGTCCCTCCAAACTGCCAATATCCTAAACCCCTCCTGTAAAGTGCAGGCATTGAACTTCCCATTTCCAGGACTAAGTTCGGCTAACCGGTTTCCCTGAATCCCTTCACAAAATATTACCCTGCTCATACTCCAACACCTCATTATGTCCCAAAAACCATTTGTCTCTATTCTTTTTTTTTTTTTTTTCAACAAGTCGGCAGTCTCCCACCGAGGCAGGGTGACCCAAAAAAGAAAGAAAATCCCCAAAAAAGAAAATACTTTCATCATCATTCAACACTTTCACCATACTCACACATTATCACTGCTTTTGCAGAGGTGCTCAGAATACAACAGTTTAGAAGCATATACAGTGGACCCCCGGTTAACGATTTTAATCCGTGCAAGAGGGGTAATCGTTATGCGAAATAATCGTTATGTGAATGAATTTTCCCCATAAGAAATAATAGAAATAAAATTAATCCGTGCAAGACACCCAAAAGTATGAAAAAAAAATTTTTTTACCACATGAAATGTTAATTTTAATACACACAAACTGAAAAAGGCATGCACACTTACATGACACTTACTTTTATTGAAGATCTGGTGATGATTGATGGGATGGGAGGAGGGGAGAGCATTATCTTCTTACTGTTTAGAAGGGGAATCCCCTTCCATTAGGACTTGAGGTAGCAAGTCCTTTTCCGGGGTTACTTCCCTTCTTCTTTTAATGCCACTAGGACCAGCTTGAGAGTCACTGGACCTCTGTCGCACAACAAATCTGTCCATAGAGCTCTGTACCTCCCGTTCCTTTACGATTTGTCTAAAATGGGCCACAACATTGTCATTGAAATAGTCACCAGCACGGCTTGCAACAGCTGTGTCAGGGTGATTTTCATCCATAAAGGTTTGCAGTTCAACCCACTGTGCACACATTTCCTTAATTTTTGAAGTAGGCACAATGGGTTCCACAACTGGCATAGGCTTCTCAGGGTTAGCCCCAAACCCTTCAAAATCTTTCTTAATTTCCATACTAATTCTCACCCTTTTTACCACAGGGTTGGCACTAGAAGCTTTCTTGGGGCCCATGGTCACTTATTTTCCAGAAACAGCACCGAAAACACTGTAATAATACGAAATATTCCGATTGTATGCTTGGATGTTATTGCGGAGGCTGGCTGGTAAACAATGCCACCGGCGGAACATGTGAGCGTGGCTCAGGCCGCACATTGGAAGCGTCTCGGACGAAAATCGGTAAGCGGGTTTTTAAGCGGTATGCGAGGCAAAATCTTTGCAATTAAAGTAAGCGGTATGCGAAATAATCGCTATGTGATGCCATCGTTATGCGGGGGTCCACTGTACGTATAAAGATACACAACATATCCCTCCAAACTGCCAATACGTATCCCAAACCCCTCCTTTAAAGTGCAGGCATTGTACTTCCCATTTCCAGGACTCAAGTCCGACTATATGAAAATAACCGGTTTCCCTGAATCCCTTCACTAAATATTACCCTGCTCACACTCCAACAGATCGTCAGGTCCCAAGTATCATTCGTCTCCATTCACTCCTATCTAACACGCTCATGCACGCTTCCTTGAAGTCCAAGCCACTCGCCCACAAAACCTCCTTTACCCCCTCTTTCCAACCCTATCGAGGACGACCCCTACCCCTCCTTCCTTCACCTATAGATTTATATGCTTTCCATGCTTTGATCCATTCTCTCTAAATGACCAAACCACCTCAACAACCCCTCTTCTGCCCTCTGACTAATACTTTTATTAACCCCACACCTTCTCCTAATTTCCACACTCCGAATTTTCTGCATAATATTTACACCACACATTGCCCTTAGACAGGACATCTCCACTGCCTCCAACCGTCTCTTCGCTGCTGCATTTACCACCCAAGCTTCACATCCATATAAGAGTGTTGGTACTACTATACTTTCATACATTCCCTTCTTTGCCTCCATAGATAACGTTTTTTGACTCCACATATACCTCAACGCACCACTCGCCTTTTTTCCCCTCATCAATTCTATGATTAACCTCATCCTTCATAAATCCATCCGCTGACACGTCAAATCCCAAGTATCTGAAAACATTCACTTCTTCCATACTCCTCCCCAATTTGATATCCAATTTTTCTTTATCTAAATCATTTGATACCCTCATCACCTTACTCTTTTCTATGTTCACTTTCAACTTTCTACCTTTACACACATTCTAAAACTCATCCACTAACCTTTGCAATTTTTCTTTAGAATCTCCCATAAGCTCAGTATCATCAGCAAAAAGTAACTGTCAATTCCCATTTTGAATTTGATTCCCCATAATTTAATCCCACCCCTCTCCCGAACACCCTAGCATTTACTTCTTTTACAACCCCATCTATAAATATATTAAACAACCATGGTGACATGACATATCCCTGTCTAAGACCTACTTTTACCAGGAAGTAATCTCCCTCTCTTCTACACACCCTAACCTGAGCCTCACTATCCCCATAAAAGCTCTTTACAGCATTTAGTAACTTACCACCTATCCCATATACTTGCAACATCTGCCACATTGCTCCTCTATCCACTCTTATCATATGCCTTTTCTAAATCCATAAATGCAATAAAAACTTCCCTACCTTTATCTAAATACTGTTCACATATATGCTTAAATGTAAACACTTGATCTACACATCCCCTACCCACTCTGAAGCCTCCCTGCTCATCCGCAATCCTACATTCTGTCTTACCTCTAATTCTTTCAATTATAACCCTACCATATACTTTTCCTGGTATACTCAGCAAACTTATTCCTCTATAATTTTTACAATCTGTTTTGTCCCCTTTCCCTTTATATGAAGTGACTATACATGCTCTCCGTCAATCCCTAGGTACCTTCCCCTCTTTCATACATTTATTAAACAAAAGTACCAACCACTCCAACACTATATCCCCCCCTGCTTTTAACATTTCTGTCATGATCCCATCAGTTCCAGCTGCTTTACCCCCTTTCATTCTATGGAATGCCTCACGTACCTCCACCACACTTACATTATGCTCTTCTTCACTCCTAAAAGGTGGTATACCTCCCTGGCCAGTGCATGAAATTACCGCCTCCTTTTCTTCCTCAACATTTAAAAGTTCCTCAAAATATTCTCGCCATCTACCTAATACCTCCCTCTCCCCATCTACTAACTCCCCTACTCTTTTTAACTGACAAATCCATACTTTCCCTAGGCTTTCTTAACTTGTTTAACTCACTCCAAAAATTTTTCTTATTTTCATTAAAATTTCTTGACAGTGCCTCTCCCACTCTATCATCTGCTCTCCTTTTGCACTCTCTCACCACTCTCTTCACCTTTCTTTTACTCTCCATATACTCTGCTCTTCTTATAACACTTCTGCTTTGTAAAAACCTCTCATAAGCTACCTTTTTCTCTTTTATCACACCCTTTACTTCATCATTCCACCCATCACTCCTTTTCCCTCCTGCCCCCACCCTCCTATAACCACAAACTTCTGCCCCACATTCTAATACTGCATTTTTAAAACTATTCCAACCCTCTTCAACCCCCCCACTACTCATCTTTGCACTAGCCCACCTTTCTGCCAATAGTCGCTTATATCTCGCCCGAACTTCCTCCTCCCTTAGTTTATACACTTTCACCTCCCTCTTACTTGTTGTTGCCACCTTCCTCTTTTCCAATCTACCTCTTACTCTAACTGTAGCTACAACTAAATAATGATCCAATATATCAGTTGCCCCTCTATAAACATGTACATCCTGGAGCCTACCCATCAACCTTTTATCCACCAATACATAATCTAATAAACTACTTTCATTACGTGCTACATCATACCTTGTATATTTATTTATCCTCTTTCATAAAATATGTATTACTTATTACCAAATTTCTTTCTACACATAGCTCAATTAAAGGCTCCCCATTTACATTTACCCCTGGCACCCCAAATTTACCTACTACTCCCTCCATAACATTTTTACCCACTTTAGCATTGAAATCCCCAACCACCATTACTCTCACACTTGATTCAAAACTCCCCACGCATTCACTCAACATTTCCCAGAATCTCTCTCTCTCCTCTACACTTCTCTCTTCTCCAGGTGCATACACACTTACTATAACCCACTTTTCACATCCAATCTTTATTTTACTCCACATAATCCTTGAATTTAAACATTTGTAATCCCTCTTTTCCTGCCATAACTTATCCCTCAGCATTATTGCTACTCCTTCTTTAGCTCTAACTCTATTTGAAACCCCTGACCTAATCCCATTTATTCCTCTCCATTGAAACTCTCCCACCCCCTTCAGCTTTGTTTCACTTAAAGCCAGGACATCCAGTTTCTTCTCATTCATAACATCCACAATCATCTCTTTCTTATCATTTGCACAACATCCATGCACATTCAGACTTCCCACTTTGACAATTTTCTTCTTTTTATTCTGGTAGTCCAAGCCCCTTGTCCACAAAACCTCCCTCTCACCTTTTCGGGGACAACCCCTATCCCGCCTTCCTTCCCCAATAGATTTATATGTTCTCCAAGTCATTCTACTTTGTTCCATTCTCTCTACATAACCAAACCACCTCAACAGCCCCTCTTCAGCCCTCTGACTAATACTTTTAGTAACTCCACATCTCCTGATTTCCACACTACAAATTCTCTGCATTATATATATACAACATTGTCCCTAGATTCGACATCACCACTGCCTCCAGCCGCCTCCTCGCTTCAGCATTTACAACCCATGCTTCACACCCATATGAGTGTTGGTACATTCCCTTCTTTGCCTCCATGGGTAACATTCTTTGTCTCCACAGATACCTCAATGCACCACTCATCTTTTTTCCTTCATCAATTCTATGTTTTACCTCATCCTTCATAAACCCATCTGCTGACAAGTCTATTCCCAAAAATCTGAAAATATTCACTTCTTCCATACTACCTCCCTCCAATGTAATATCCAATTTTTCTTTATCTAAATCATTTGATATCCTCATCACCTTACTCTTATCTATATTCACATTCAACTTTCTGCCTTTACACACCCTCCTATAAATACATCTTTGAACATTAAAGTTTTCAGGCCTGAACCATTTTTCTTTATTTTTATGTGTACAAATGTAAAACTACATACATTTTCTTAATGTCAATATGAAGAGCATCCTATTAAAAACATGTTATGTAACTGAGCACCATGAGAGGTCTGCCGGTATTTAAAAACTCACCAGTAGATACAAGGATGTAACAGGTACCAATCCCTTCCAGGCCCAGTTTAAGCATTAACAATTCCTCTAAGATGTAAACATCCAAAACATTACTAGATATGTAAAAATTTTGACCAAGGTTATTCCAATATTCACCTGCTGACTGTTTCTGGATAGAGAAGGCTTGTTGTGCAAGATTCTGGGGAGTGGCTGGCTTCTCTGGGAATGACTTGTCTGAAGGTGATATAATGTCCTGATTTTCACTTTTGTTCTTTTCATTCAGTTCAGAAAGACTTGACTGACTCTTCGAGGATCTGGTTTTTGTTTTACGAGCTGGGGACTTTGGTGCTACAAAACGACTCTTGTTGTTCTCCTACATGCACAAAAAGTAAGTTAATGTAAATGGAATAAGATAAGAAATGGATGTGGAGAGAAAAGATAGAAGACCTTTCAGTACACATATTAAACAGTATAAATCAGTGCAACACCAGTTACAAATTCTCACCTTGACAGAATTACTGTTACAAAACAGGCGTGACGATCTGCGAACATTAGGATTTGGTTGACCCGTTGGAGGACTTTGAAAATTGCTATTGTTCCCTGTTGGCGCAAATACAGCTGGCTTATTAAGAACAAGAGGAGAATCTTTTGTGTTTCGACATAATATCTGCAACAAGAAATTTATTCCATACATAAATATTAAAACAAAAGAGAATTATATACCTGAAAATCACAATGGTATATAATACCAGCAAACAGATATGCGATATGTGGATGTGTGACATGTGGAACTTTGACTGTTGCTTGTGCTACTAGGTCAGATGCCATGCTCCTCCTTTAAGTGAATGTGACCTGACCTAACTAGGTTAGGGCACTGGCTTAAGCCAATGCCTCGTACTAGACGTTTGTCTAGTACGAGAAAGTGGTCATGTCCAGAACTTCTCTGCTTTCACTGGTCCCTGAACTGTAAGCAACCTGTGCCAGTTTATTGTTTATGCTCACTTATATTTGTCAGTCTAATTTTTCAAGGATTTACAGCCTTCTGTTTGACAATCAACATATTAAGTGAAGTGCACTCATCAATGACTTCTAAAGCAAGTGGTGGTGCTAGGAGGAAATGCATGATTCTCAGTGTCAGCAACTTGAACTAATAAAGAAGGCCAAGTCTGGTATCTCAGTGATAGAACAGTATGTTCAGAAATGGACTACCTATAGAAGCAAAGACAAATTCACAGGCCATGCTCTTAAGTTTAGTGTAGACACTAGTGGAGCTTTACAGCTTCCCCGACTCAGAATAAAAGTTATGCCGAGTCACCAAAAATAATAAAAGCAGATTACATCTCTCTCCACCACACAAATATAAGTAAAATTACTATTAATTATGTACAGTATTATAAAATTACTATACAGTACAATATCAGTATTCTTAATTCATGTCTGATCATCTCCTGCATCAGTGGATCAAGTCTGCTAATTCAGATGACAACTAAATGATCATGAAAAATTTATTTCATACTTTCAGAAGTTTCAGACAACCGACAATATCGTTCCTCCCTCCCTCCTATCAGTCCATTCACGAAAGGGTGTGCTGTACAGTATATTGAAAATCAACGGAATTCAACATGCATTTTACTGGAAGTGAATGGAGATTAGTGCCTACATGCCTCAGGTGTTTAATGCATCTGAGACTTGGTAATTTGTATACATCCCTGCCATCTGTCATACTGGACTCCATGCTTCCCCACTTACCCAAACTACAGAACTGTGTTTAACTACTGAATACAAGTCACAAATTTGAAGAAACGGATGGGTAGATAGCATTTATTCATCACAAAACCTTTCATAAAGGTGTAATTCCGAGAGGTAATCTGGAAATAGTAAAACACAAAAGGAATAAAAGAGACATGCAATGTCTCTTTTATTCCATGCTTCAGTAGACCGTCATTTAACACGGTAGTTACGTTCCCGAAAATGGCATGTTAGGTAAAACCGTGTTATATGAACTGAAGAACTTACGGGAAAAATAGGGTTACATTCCTGGGAGCCCCAAAAATGCCAAACAACTTTTTTTAGGCCTCCACATCCTACAAAAATAAAAGTGAACATGGAATTGTAGTTCACTGTTGTGATGTATTATTGCTTTTACTGGTTAAGACTACAAATGTAACAGAAATAATAGTATTTGCCTTAAATTGTGGGTGCTGGTGTTTGTGGATGATTGTGAAGAGTGGAGAGTTATGCTGTAGTCCTACTGGGCCGAGGTGGATAGTAGAGGTTCTGGTACGGGAGTGTAACTTGAAGTCATTCAGTCAAGTCATTCAGTCATGTCAATCAAGTCATTCAGTCATGTCAGTAAGTCATTCAGTCAGTAAGTTAGTCACACAAACTCATGTTTACCTCTTTTTGTGTGTACACAAAGTGTAACACTTCATTACCATTATCTCGTCTAATATCTTTGTTTCCTTCATTAATTCTAAGACTTAAATGCGTATACCTTTTCTTGCCACTTTCAGCAACACTGGTATGCCTACTGGGTGTCATGATTGCTTGGAAGATACAAGATATAGCAATTAAAAGATCAAAACAATTCACAAACATGGCTTCTGGATAACAAGGCGGCCACTTGAGGAAAAGGGATTTTTTTTTTTCCTTCCACAAACTGAACCATGTTAAATTAATTTTACATGTTACATAAAATTGTGCCACAATTCTTCAACCGTGCTATACCCGAATCGTGCCAAATAAACTCGTGCTAAATGACGGTCTACTGTACATATGTTTGTAGATGATGCAAAGATACTATGCAAAATAAGAGAGAAAAAAAAAAAGCTGCATCACTGCAGGAATATCTCAATACATTGAGTAAGGTAATAGTTGAATTTTAATCTGGTTAAGTTCCATGTAACAGAGATGGAGGAAAGCAAAAAACAGGTCATGGAGAAAAGAAGCCAGTAAAAAAATTAAAACCATCAGGCAGGAACCTAGAAATCATTAATGACAGATTAATTAGAGGATTATATTAACCCTTTCACTGTCATAGCTCTGGAAATTAAGTGCCAATAAAGTCAGAATTAAAAAAAAAAATTATGGTTGTAAAAAAAAAAAAAATTATGGTTGTAATAAAAAAAATTCAGCCATCCTGGTTGTCTTCAAGAAGGCACTGGACAGGCACCTAAAGTCAGTATCTAACCAGCTGGGCTGTGATTCATACATCAATTTGCATGCTGCCAGCAGTAACAGCCTGGATGATCAGGCCCTGATCCACCGCGAGGCCTGGTCACAGACCAGGTCACGGGGGCATTGACTCCTGAAACCTTCTCCAGGTATACTCCAGTATTTACCAAGATACGAAGGTGTGAAGTTGAAAGTCACTGACCCAATGATGCCAACATTGGTGATCACTATGCATGTTGTATTTAATATTTTACAATTTTTCTGGGGTTTTCTAGTACTTTTTTATATTTTCTATTAACTGTAGTGGCCCATGTGACTCAAATCATGCATAATGTATGTATGATTACCTATCATGTACAACGATGTCCACACTAACAGTGCAAAAAATATTTATGCACAATAACTAACATTAAAACACAAACACACACACACACACACACACACACTAACACACACACTAACACACACACTAACACACACACTAACACTAACACACACACTAACACACACACACACACACACACACACACACACACTAACACACACACATAAGAATGGAGGAACACTGCAGAAGGCCTACTGGCCCATGCGAGGCAGGTCCTTATCAAAACGACTACTACCTAAAGCTTCCCTAGAAATAACTCCCGTACCCAATGACACCAATCAATCCCAGCCCCTCCGACTCATATATTTGTCCAGTCTCTTCTTAAAGCTACCCAAGGTCCTAGCCTCTATCACCCCACTGGGAAGACTGTTCCACGCATCTACAACTCTGTTAGAAAACCAGTACTTACCTATGTCCTTTCTAAATCTAAATTAATCCAACTTAAATCCATTATTCCTGGTTCTTACCTGGTTTGACACACTCAGTACTTTATTAATATCTCCCTTGTTTATGCCCGTCATCCACTTATACACTTCAATGATATCTCCCCTCATTCTACGCCTCTCCAGAGAGTGGAGATTTAAGGCTTTGAGTCTATCTTCATACGGGAGGTTCCTTACACAGTAAATCATTTTAGTCATTCTTCTCTGTATGTTCTCTAATGAGTCTATATCCATCCTGTAGTAAGGGGACCAAAAATGAGCAGCATAATCTAAATGAGGCCTCACTAGTGATGTATAGAGCTGTAAAATAACTTTTGGACTTCTGTTACTTATACTTCTTGAGATAAATCCAAGTAATCTGTTGGCCTTGTTGCACACACTAAGGCACTGCTGTCTTGGCTTTCGATTTCTGCTTACCATGACTCCCAAGTCTTTTTCACATTCTGTATGATCAAGCTCTACTACACCTAGATTATAGCTTCGAGGGTTATTTTCATTACCAAGGGCAAGTACCTTACACTTATCCACATTGAACTTCATCTGCCATTTTCAGACCAAGACATTAATTTGTCCAAATCGTCCTGGAGTTCATTGATAACCTCCTCAGAGTGAATTATACGGCCTATCTTTGTATCTGAGCACCTCTGCAAAAGCAGTGATAATGTGTGAGTGTGGTGAAAGTGTTGAATGATGATGAAAGTATTTTCTTTTTTGGGGATTTTCTTTCTTTTTTGGGTCACCCTGCCTCGGTGGGAGACGGCCGACTTGTTGAAAAAAAAAAAAATCTTTGTATCATCAGCAAATTTACTCATGTCACTCGTAATCCCTTCATCAAGGTCATTAATGTAAATTATGAACAAGAGAGGGCCTAAAACTGATCCTTGTGGAATGCCACTAGTGACTAATCCCCATTCAGATTTCACTCCATTAATGGTAACTCTCTGCTTTCTATTGGTAAGCCATGCCTCAATCCATGCTAGAACTTTACCTCCTATACCATGAGCTGCCACTTTTCTTAAATTAAGAGTCTCTTGTGAGGTACTCTATCGAAGGCTTTACTAAAATCCAAATAAACAATATCATATTCCTTATCACTGTCAACTGCCTCAAATGTTCTATTGAAGAACGTCAGTAAGTTTGTCAGGCAGGAACGACCTCTCGTAAATCCATGCTGAGATTCATTTATCAAGTTATGCTCTTCAAGGTGACTTCTGATAATTTTTTTTTAATATTATCACACTGGCCGATTCCCACCAAGGCAGGGTGGCCCGAAAAAGAAAAACTTTCACCATTATTCACTCCATCACTGTCTTGCCAGAAGGGTGCTTTACACTACAGTTTTTAAACTGCAACATTAACACCCCTCCTTCAGAGTGCAGGCACTGTACTTCCCATCTCCAGGACTCAAGTCCGGCCTGCCGGTTTCCCTGAACCCCTTCATAAATGTTACTTTGCTCACACTCCAACAGCACGTCAAGTATTAAAAACCATTTGTCTCCATTCACTCCTATCAAACACGCTCACGCATGCCTGCTGGAAGTCCAAGCCCCTTGCACACAAAACCTCCTTTACCCCCCCTCTCCAACCTTTCCTAGGCCGACCCCTACCCCGCCTTCCTTCCACTACAGACTGATACACTCTTGAAGTCATTCTGTTTCGCTCCATTCTCTCTACATGTCCGAACCACCTCAACAACCCTTCCTCAGCCCTCTGGACAACAGTTTTGGTAATCCCGCACCTCCTCCTAACTTCCAAACTACGAATTCTCTGCATTATATTCACACCACACATTGCCCTCAGACATGACATCTCCACTGCCTCCAGCCTTCTCCTCGCTGCAACATTCATCACCCATGCTTCACACCCATATAAGAGCGTTGGTAAAACTATACTCTCATACATTCCCCTCTTTGCCTCCAAGGACAAAGTTCTTTGTCTCCACAGACTCCTAAGTGCACCACTCACTCTTTTCCCCTCATCAATTCTATGATTCACCTCATCTTTCATAGACCCATCCGCTGACACGTCCACTCCCAAATATCTGAATACAGTAGGGCCCCACTTATACGGCGGGTTAGGTTCCAGGCTACCGCCGTAAAGCGGAAATCGCCGTAAAGTGGAACACCCTTTTTTTCCACTTATAAATGCATACAAACACTAGATAACAAGTTTACACTAACATATATTAAGTTAGCAATAGAACCAGGCATCAAAAAACAATAAAAAGGTACAATACACACATAGTGCACTCATTACTTACCTTAAAATATTTATAGTCTTAATCTAGGGTGAGACAAGTAGTATTTATTGTAAGAAATCAAGTGTGGTATGTATTGTAATAGCCTCACCAGGCCACCCCACCCACACATACTATTCTATGATATTTAAGCATCCCAGAGCGATAAAATGTATATACAGTTCACTCATTACTTACCTTAAAATATTTGTAGTCTTAATGTAGGGTCAGGAGTAAGTAAATGAGATAAAACGAATAAATGAGAGAAAGAATGAGTACATGAGAGGGGGCAGGCGCAGTTATGTAAACAAACCAGGGGAAGGTAAGTTTTGTAAACAAACGAAATGTACACATCTGGTTTGTGTACAAGTTACATTGTGTACAGGTTGTCTCTACATTGATACGGTAGAATTAATAAAGAAGAACACTCCCATTCTCATGTAACATCATTTTGAGAAGAAATGAAGCTCTGAGTGAAGGCAATGGAAATAAGTCACACTGACTTTTTTGGGTTATCCTAGGTTCTCTACACGTATGTTGTTATGTATGATAATCTATGTAACTGTATTTGTGTATACCTGAATAAACTTACTTACATACATACGAAAGGAATAATTTTCTACAGTTACCCCCAGTAACACATTTACTCTTATGTTAGATTAGAGAAAATGTTATTCTTGCCGTCACTTGTACAAGTTATGTGGCTCCCACATCTTATATTTATGTTTATTTATTCTATTGTGGGGTGTATTTATCATCTTTTTATGTTATGTATCGTGTTTATTATATAATTTTGAAAAAAATATCATGGATGGATTAATGAAAATGTGTATATTACCGTAATATACGACATTTAATGAGACTCGGTATTGTTATTATCACCACTTGTGCAAGTCGTCTGCTACGACATCTCACATTTGTTTATTTATTCTACTGTGGGGTGTATTTATCTTATTTATATGTTATGCATCGTGTTTATTATATAATTTTGAAAAAAATATCATGGATGGATTAATGAAAATGTGTATATTACCGTAATATACGACATTTAATGAGACTCAGTATTGTTATTATCACCACTTGTGCAAGTCGTCTGCTCACATCTCACATTTGTTTATTTATTCCCCATCATCAATTCTATGATTCACCTCATCTTTTCATAGACCCTTATCCGCTGACACGTCCAGTCTCCGTATAGTGAGTTTTGGTCATAATTTGAAATATCTGAAGCGGGGCCCTCCTGTACATTCACCTCCTCCATACTCTCTCCCTCCAATCTGATATTCAATCTTTCATCACCTAATCTTTTTGTTATCCTCATAACCTTACTCTTTCCTGTATTCACCTTTAATTTTCTTCTTTTGCACACCCTACCAAATTCATCCACCAATCTCTGCAACTTCTCTTCAGAATCTCCCAAGAGCACAGTGTCATCAGCAAAGAGCAGCTGTGACAACTCCCACTTTGTGTGTGATTCTTTATCTTTTAACTCCACACCTCTTGCCAAGACCCTCGCATTTACTTCTCTTACAACCCCATCTATAAATATATTAAACAACCACGGTGACATCACACATCCTTGTCTAAGGCCTACTTTTACTGGGAAAAAATTTCCCTCTTTCCTACATACTCTAACTTGAGCCTCACTATCCTCGTAAAAACTCTTCACTGTTTTCAGTAACCTACCTCCTACACCATACACTTGCAACATCTGCCACACTGCCCCCCTATCCACCCTGTCATATGCCTTTTCCAAATCCATAAATGCCACAAAGACCTCTTTAGCCTTATCTAAATACTGTTCACTTATATGTTTCACTGTAAACACCTGGTCCACACACCCCCTACCTTTCCTAAAGCCTCCTTGTTCATCTGCTATCCTATTCTCCGTCTTACTTTTAATTCTTTCAATAATAACTACCATACACTTTACCAGGTATACTCAGCAGACTTATCCCCCTATAATTTTTGCACTCTCTTTTATCCCCTTTGCCTTTATACAAAGGAACTATGCATGCTCTCTGCCAATCCCTAGGTACCTCACCCTCTTCCATACATTTATTAAATAATTGCACCAACCACTCCAAAACTACATCCCCACCTGCTTTTAACATTTCTATCTTTATCCCATCAATCCCGGCTGCCTTACCCCCTTTCATTTTACCTACTGCCTCACGAACTTCCCCCACACTCACTACTGGCTCTTCCTCACTCCTAATAACTCCTAATAACTTGCCCACTATAGGTGTCAGGCTTATTGGATGGTAATTTGAAGGAGTGGACTTATCCCCCGATTTGAATATAGGAATCACATTAGCCATCTTCCACAACTCTGGCACAACACCGGTAAGGATGGACACATTGAATACACTCGTTAATGGCTGACTAAGCTCCATCTTGCATTCCTTAAGTACCCTGGAAAACAGCTCACACACACACACACACACACACACACACACACACACACACACACACACACACACACACACACACACACACACACACACACACACACACACACACACACACACACACACACACACACACACACACACACACACACACACAAAAGCTTCACATTACTACTGTTCTATAATTTTTTAATACACTGGTCATCTCCCAATGAGGCAGGGTGACCCAAAAAAAAAGAAATACTTAAACCACCATTCACTCCATCACTATCTTGCTAGAGGTGTGCCAATACCACAGTTCTGATGCCCCTCCAAAATGCAAATATCCCCACCCCTCCCCTAGAGTACAGGCACTACTTCCCACCTCCAGAACTCAAGTCCTGGCACTGGTCATGTTCCTAGAACTGTTACAGTCTGTGGAAGTCCCTGAAACATAGCTCAATACACAGCGGTGTTTTACACTTGACACAAAGCACGTCCCTGTGCTTTGCTGGAGAGTCTTGTGTGTACACAAACATATATCTTCTGACCCCATTTCTTTTTGTCTGTAACAGTAAGTATTACTAAGAAGTGATCGCCAAACTTCAAATGATAAGGTATTTGCCAGTTACTGATGGTCTTGGTCTGGTACACATTGTATGCATTTAGCATTGCAATGTTACAAGAAGTTTTATGTACCACTTGCAACTTTTGCAGACAGTCAATTAACCCAATCTTCAAGTCCCTTTTGCCCACCAAATACATACTGACAGTGTAACCTACAACAGCAGCTGGTCTCACAATGGGTTCATTGGTTCATTTTGTGCTAGTGGATCAATGTCAACAGTGTCACATCACATTTGTCATGCCACCGAAATGTCATGATGTTAGGGAGATGAAAAACCTGCACCTCACTGGTACCAATACCTGCACTGAACCTGGGCATATGTTTGTGTTCCACACACTGTTCCACATGTCTGTCTTGTTCACACACAGGAAATAACTGAACAAGAAGCTTGTGTTCCAGTTGTGTATTATGAATACCCCTTACCAAAATATGGTTCCACCATTTTTCTCACATTACCTGAAAGGCCCAGCATTGCCTGTGGCCCACTACCCATGCCAATCGATGTACCATCATCCTCATTATCACACATTGGTGCTAGGTCCCATGAAGTACTATGTCCCCTTGAAACAGAAATGGGCACCCTACCAGACTGTGTGCAGCACTGTATACATATTGACACTTCACAAGCGAATAATTTTCACCATCAATGAACCGATCATCAATTGCTAGGAATTCAAAATCCACATCGCTACTCACCTCTGTGAAGTGAGAACATGAGTTTTCACTTACATATGATAAAAGTGATTAGGACAAAAACTCCAGACATGGATGCCTGTGGGTTATCAGGATTTTCAGAGCTATTTCCAGCACCCATGGTTATGAAATCCTCAATGATGGAGCTGTCACTGGGGGAATAATATATGTTGAATTCACCTGGGTGTGAGGCCTTTGTGTCCAATCACCATGAACAATGGTATACTCAGATGGAATTCCCATAATGCACTGTGGCTGCCCTGATTTATTCCAATTGGAGGACACTGACCATACAGACGCACTGTCTCATGGCTAGGTCGACCAGGCCTCTCCCATCAAATTTACAGCCGCTAGAATTTACAAGTAGATGAACTCAAGCGTTGCTGTCATCGATAACAGATCTAGACGAAACAGTGAAAGGGCTGATGAAACTAACACTCCTAAGCAGAATTGACCAGTTTTAAAATAGGTTTTAAATACATAGATGTGGAAATATTAAATTAACTGAAATATATAGTGACCTGTGACTTGTACTGTACTTGTAAATGTAAATATACTTACTCTTTTACTAATAGGTGGAGGAACTTTGGTGTTAGGTTCAGCATCAAGTTGAGAGAGTGAGAGTGGTGAAGGTGTGAGGAAGGCCACAGAACTATTTAAAGATGAATGCTCGCTCTCACACACAGGACTTGTTACTTCTAGAGGAAGGACCCCAAAGCTTGGTGTTAAGGGACTTAATGATAGGGGTCCACTCATTATACTTCGAATTCGAACAAGTTTCTTTTTTTTGGGCGCTTGAAGGACACCTTCCCCGGAATCTCCAACACCTCTGTCCGCTGAAGGTGTTATAGTCACAGTGACCGGTGTATTAAGAGAGGTTAACGGTACTGGGGAGCTTACATTACTCATATTTTGCACTGGCGTATTAACCGGTAATAAATTATTGGGAGTGTTTTGTAATGGCGTCACAGTCGGAGTCTGTTGAATAGTATCTTGACTGTTCACCAATACATTGTTTAGAGTATTTAAAATTCCCGAGTCTGAGATGACACTAACATTATTTGCTAAATTGGCACTATTTACTAGAGTGAGCACCGTACTGCCATGGCAATTAGAAAACGTCTCAAGTGAATCCAACCTGAACACCTTCGAGGGATCCGATTTGTCCCCCTGATCACAGAGCGCAACGAACGACTGCCATAAGAATGGGTTGAGCTTTAATGACCTCTTGAAAGCTTCTGCTGCTCTCAAGAGGCGTTCAGTTCTAGCACATATGAGCCCAAGAAGCTGCAGAGCAAAGCAAGCCAAATCTCCATATTCTGTTGCTAAATCATCAACTGTTTTTGGATGCAAAACACTTCCACCAGTTAGAACTGTTTCAGCCTCTTCCAACCTGTATATAAAAAAAAAATGTTGAGTAAGAAACCTTATATGAAATTATACTTCAAACATAATACATTATAATTTTCCATATTTAAAAACTAAAGCAGCAAAAATGACAATGAATAAAATATATGAGCTGCCATGAGAACCAATAAAGATGGCATCCTTGCAAAACACTTACTTTCCAAGGTCATAACAGCAGCGAGCCATGAGGAACCTGAGTTGTGGTGTGCGTGTACCATGTGCATGAAGCACCGAGTAGGCGCGACCTGGCTTTCCCGAGCGATAATATGATGTGGCCACCAGGTGTAATGCCTCATCAGAATCCACTAAAATATAAAGACATACTGAGAAAAACAAATATACAAGAGACAGAAAGATGGGATGAGATAAAAAAAAAAGATGGGAGAAGTGAAAGAAAAGGAGACAGGGAGGCAAGGAGAATGGACAAGGGGAGGGGGTAAAAATAATGAGATACAGAAAGGATAGACAAGACAGTGAAGAAGAGTAAGGTACAGGGAAAATAGGGAAAGAATAGAAGAAATGGGAAATAGGGAAAGAGGATCAGGAGAGAGAGGGGTAATAGGCAGGAGAGAATAAGGCAGAGGGAGACAAGAGTGGGATGAAGAATAGGTGAGAAGATGAGAAGGGGGGGAGGGCGAGTAGACAAGGGGGATGGGGAGATAGGGAAAATAGGAAGAGGGACTGGAAGTATCAATGGCAGGTGAGGATGGAAAGGAGCATGAGAGCTGGGAGAGAGAAGAAAGAGAGGGAAGAGGGAGGAGAGGGAATAAGAGGGTGGGGGTGGTTTATTCATCAGGAAGAAATGCAATGTCTTCTGACATGGATCATAATTGGATGATGACCAGTCACAAGTCATGTATCTGTTGGTGTACCAGAGCTAGGTTTTACACCCAATTTAAAAAAAAAAAAAAAAGGATCACTAGTAGTAGTGTATCCTATATATACCCATATGGGTATCCTAAAGATGGGAGGGTAGAGGAGGGAGGAGGAGAGGGAAGGAAAGGAAGGAGTGTGATGAGGAAAGGGAAGAGAAGGTACAAAAAGACGTTGAGACGACAAATCAAATAGAAGGGAGAGGAAAAGGGAAAGAGGACAAGGGAGATACAAGAGAAGGGAGACAGAAAAAATAGTAGTAGATAGTAAGAGGGAGATATTAAGAGAGGGAAAAGGGAGAATTATGAGGTGGAAAAAAGAGATGGGAAGAATGAAGAGGAAAGGGAGAAAGGAAGAGGGGAGACAAGATGGAAGGGGAAAGATAGAGATGGAATGAGAGGGAAGGGGAAAAATGGTATAGGGAGAAGGTAAGGAGGAAGAAATGGGAAAGGAAGGGGGGAAGGGAGAGATGGAAAAGGAAGGGGGGAGGAAGAGATGGGAAAGGAAGGGGGAAGGAAGAGATGGGAAAGGAAGGGGGGAAAGAGATGGGAAATGAAGAGGGGAAAGAGATGGGAAATGAAGAGGGGAAAGAGATGGGAAAGGAAGAGGGGGGGAAAAGAGACACAGGAAGAGTGGCAAGGAAGAGAAGCAGGAGAGAGAAGGACAGCCAAAATAGTCAGGCCTCCAAAGAAGAGAGATTTGGGCCAATAAAAAAAATCAAAATCGTGTGTGCATGGTACTGTAGGAGCCAGAAAATATCATTTCTATAATATCACTGAACAATAAAGCAGTGACATACTATAAGAAAACAGGAATAGGTCACCGTTAAATTTTGTATCTCTAAGCACTATGCAGATTTTTACTCCTTTTCACACTTTTAAAACAAGATTTTTTTTTTTAAATTGCCAGCACTAAGAGCACAATCATTTTAGATTCTTAAGCAGTTAAAGGGTTAATAACCCCTTTGTTTTATCTTCTTAAATTCATGAACCTATAATGAAAGTACTATAATTAAATATATAAAGAATATGAAAACCTACAATTGAAATAAAACTCATGCATACCTTCAGCTAGGAGTCTTTCTGCTAGAAATGTTGCATCCACATATGCATAGTGGTTCAGGCAATGCCATATTGCAGCCTAAAAAAAAAAGCAATATTTACTTAGTGCAGTTGATAAGAGCATTGGAGCAGGCCTACTTAATCATTCTAGGCACAACTTACTACTGTTACTTGTAAATACTCAAGACTAAATACTGTACGCAAAACAGAATTAGAGTATAGTATATCATGTATATGTGACTGAAGTGTACCCATATAAAATGTGGATAAAAAGGACACAGTGGGCTAAGCATATCTAACCAAGACAGAGCTCTTAGCAATGGATTAAAGTTGGATTACATATGGATATATTTAGAGATAGGATATATGAAAGTAGTTTTTGACAATAGCTGTAAATAAGTAATGAACTCCTTGGGAAGGATTTTAAAAATAGGCCAGGACATACATGCACATGTGCACAAATAGTAGGTCTGCTGCAGTGCTCCTATATTCTTACACAAGTCAAAATAATTATAAAAGAATTAAAAGCAATTATTTTCATACATTTTTTAGGGAGGACAGGGGAGGGATCCTATTATGACTGCAACATGTCGAAATGTGATAGTACAGTATGTGATAATTATTATCATTATAATCAAGGGGGAGCACTAAACCCATAGGATTATGCAGCACCTGTGGGGGGGGGGGATGTGGAAGATATTCATGCTTAATTCAGGGAACTGGAGCACAGATCCATTTCCCTAGATCAAGAGCCCCTCACCAACATCAAGAAACCTTCCTTGAGGGGTGTGATAACTTAAGATATTAATACGTATACTGTAATTACTTAAAAGGATTTAAATTTTTCTAAACTATTTATTGGTACAGTATGTGCAATATCCAACAATGAAATATTCTTTATTCATATATGTAAGCAAACACTGTACACAACTACATTAATTAAACAACTATGCTCAGCCTAATCATTTTATACTGTGAAGGCATGTATGATAAGGTTTACTTAGATTAAAGGTCGAAGGCAGCAGAGTGCCCAAGCATTAACAACTATTAGCTAGCAGCTGCGAGAGGAGCACTTTATATACCAATATAAGTATTACCATCACATATTTTCAATTTGCTTATATGTAGTTATACATCATCAATAATCCAAGCTCCAGATGAGCTACTGCCCCACTGACAATTCAACATCACAAGCCCCACTACAAACTCCACTGCAGCTCACAGAGGAACCACCCGTCAGTGTTACTTAGCCACAAACCAACAATGCATCAGCCAAAGCAGCGGTCAGTGCTGAAGCCAACAACCCAGACAGCACCAGTCAAGAAACAACTAATGAACCCAGCTTAGAAACAACCTGTAAAGCTATGCTCATTTGATGATATTATCACCTACTATGACAGTATCTAAATGACCACAAATATGATCTATAAACTATCCACAAAGGTCTCCTCAGTGGGAGGATCAAATACACCTACTCCCCAAACTTCATGGTTGGTCTTGAGGAACTCCTCACAGCTATTGAATGGACCCACTGCAAAATATTGCTCTCATCCCAGGACCAGAACAACATGCGCCTACCCACTCCTGAACATGAACTCCTCAAGCAAATTGATTTTTTTTTTTTAAATATACCTTACTGAAGGAGGGGTGTTAATGTTGCAGTTTAAAAACTGTAGTGTAAAGCACCCTTCTGGCAAGACTGTGATGGAGCGAATGATGGTGAAAGTTTTTCTTTTTCAGGCCACCCTGCCTTGGTGGGAATCGGCCAGTGTGTCAAAATAAAATAAAATATACGTTACTTCCAACCAAGAGTGATAGGCCACTTATCTTTTTTCATCTTCTAATTATTCATGCCCTATTTTCCACTCTTTCACCCTCACCTCTTTCCACCCTTCTTGTTCTTCCATCCTCTCCCTTCATCATACTTTTATTGCCTAACTAAATACACAATATCCTGTAAAACTAGTACCACTTCTACTACAAACATCATGCTTCTACTTTATGCCTAATATGTGTCAAACAGCATTTCTTCAATATGTATTTGCAAACTATTTTGCAATTCCTCTATGAAGCATACGTTTTTCTCAATTTCATTTACATAATCTCCCAGTAATAAATTTTTTTAATAATATCTAGATCTATCAAATATTTTTTTTAATATTTTATCACACAACACTATTTCCATTGCATGGTATTTTTTACAATAAATTCCATCATCAATCACCTCAATTTTTCAAATTACCCTATGGAGACCTAGTCTCCATGTTTATTTTACTACATATACAATTATCAAACTGACAATGAAACCTTAGTCAATAGGTTACAGTATTCCTCGCTGAGCATTTTAATCGCTTCCCTTTGGTAACTTCTTCAAATACTTTTACAACATTTGTAAACTAAACAGGCCTTTAATTTAAAAAGTCTTCCCTCTCACTTTTTTTTTTTTTTTTTTTGTAATCACTGGCACAAGGACCCAATGGAAATAAGTCACTGACTTTTTTGGGATACCCTATGTAATTCACATATATGCTGCTATATGATAATTTAAGTAGCTATTTATGTGTACCTATACCTGAATAAACTTTCCAATAATTTTAGTTACTTAGCTGTTTTAAGTTTTAAGGTTTAAATAATAAGATATTACAAGGACGCAAATGAAAATAAGTCACTAACCTTTTGGGTTATCCTAGGTAATTTACGCCGTTATAATCATAACTAAGTGCTAAACCCATCAGGGTCATACAGCAGGTAATTTACACTATGCATGATAATTGTATTTGTGTACCCGTGCCTAAACAAACACATTTACTAGTTACCTACATGTCCACTATGTTTGAAATCTGTTTAAAATGTAAAATATTTTCTATTGTAAACACATACAAACTTAAGTGACACTTCCATTGGGTACCTTACGGCTTATCTTTTATTTAGTTACATAGGTCTTGTTCTATACGTATCCCTTAGTTTCTTATTTTAAAAAAAAAAAAACCTCGGTAATACCAAACAAAAAATTTACGTTTGACAAACTTGTCAGTATAAATTAATATTTAACACAGGATAATCTAATATCGTCAGATTCATTATTTTCATCGGGGTATAATATTCAATCTAAAGTAAAAACTAAAATAATGCAATATCTATGCAACTGTCAACATCTTTAATTGCAATTTATGCAACGTCACACCCAATTGCTATTTCATCTTTCTATCACTCTTTTGACAACCTAAACCCATTTTGGGTTGCATTTTTGAGAGTGTGAAGGTGTGGGCATGGGTAGGGTGGAGGGGCTCCTAGAGTAATAAAATAATATAATAATGTCCCCCATTGCCTCCCCATTATCGAGGTCAGAGCTCCGCACCATTTCCTCCTGGCCATATATGTTGCCTCTTTGCTCTCTCCACCTCACCTGAACTGGCTCCTGCACCAGCATACTGCCAGCGTAGGGGCGCGAGGGTGTCGTGGGTGGGAGAAGAGTGTTGCCCGAGGGGCGTGTGAGGTGCTACACCGCCATTATCACTGAGGAAGGCTGAGACAGGTCACTCTGGCACAGTCACTGGCAAGCCATCTTGAAAACTTTGAACTCTGGTTCTCTGGTTCTTCTTAATCATTAAACCCATAACAAACCTAAACTATCTCTTTATATTTAAATACTGATTCGTTCTTGTGTTATTTTTCGAGTTTGTAAATAAATTTTGGTTTAGAATTTATTATTGGGAGTATTATAGATAGGAACTATAATGTGTGTTGTGTGGTCACAGCTGTTGTGGTGGGCACGTTGGGGCTCGCTTCTCTCTTTTCTCTCCTCTCACCACTCCCATTTTGGCCCCCTTATGTAAAAATGCCTCCCAAAAATGGCCAGAAGGGAGGAGCGACCCAGTCTAAAAAGACGGAACAGAAGAAAAAGGAGAAAATCATCGAGGTAGGCGAGTGTGAGAGTTGCTTCATCTTTCAACATCTGTCCTCATAATTTTTGACAGCTATAAATCTGTTTGACACCACGATTATTGACGCCGGAATTCAGTGTCTTATATCTTCCTTGTGATTTTTAAGTCTAATTTGAAGATTCGGTCCTTTCACGAAATCAGGTATTCTCCTTTAAACAGCAAACATGCTATTCTAACCCGGCACAAATTGTTGCAGTGTTAAATAAGTTTATTTAGGCACAGGTACACACAAATATATTTATCATATATAGTGTATAAATTACCTAGGTTAATCCCCCCCCCAAAAAAAAATCAGACTAACTTATTACCATTGGGGTACACAATAGTACAGTTGTAATACATGGTGTAATTTACACTATCATAGTAAGTTTATTCAGATACAGGTACACATAAATACAGTTACATAGATTATCATACATAGCAGCATATGTATATATTACCTAAGATAACCCAAAAAAGTCAGTGACTTGTATTAATGTTGGTAGAATTACCGACAATGTGTTAGGTAAAAGGACACAGGTGCAACTAATGTGACATTTTATTGTGGCAATGTTTCGCTTGATAAAACTCACAGAGAGCAAAACATTGCCATAGTAAAATGTCACATTAATTGTACTTGTGTCCATTTAGTTAAAGTGACTGATCACTAAAGCTCTCACTTCACATGTCGAGGGTCTGCGTTCGATTCCCAGAGTGGGTAGAAACATTGGGCATGTTTCTTTACGTCGGTTGTCTATGTTCACCCATCAGTAAAATGGGTACCTGGGTGTTAGTCGACTGGTGTGGGTCGCATCCTGGGACAAGGACCACCGTGTCTTCCTTTGCAGATGACACCCAAATCTGCATGACAGTGTCTTCCATTGCAGACACTGCAAGGCTCCAGGCGGACATCAACCAAATCTTTCAGTGGGCTGCAGAAAACAATATGAAGTTCAACGATGAGAAATTTCAATTACTCAGATATGGTAAACACGAGGAAATTAAATCTTCATCAGAGTACAAAACAAATTCTGGCCACAAAATAGAGCAAAACACCAACGTCAAAGACCTGGGAGTGATTATGTCGGAGGATCTCACCTTCAAGGACCATAACATTGTATCAATCGCATCTGCTAGAAAAATGACAGGATGGATAATGAGAACCTTCAAAACTAGGGATGCCAAGCCCATGATGACACTCTTCAGGTCACTTGTTCTATCTAGGCTGGAATATTGCTGCACACTTAACAGCACCTTTCAAGGCAGGTGAAATTGCTGACCTAGAAAATGTACAGAGAACCTTCACGGCGTGCATAACGGAGATAAAACACCTCAATTACTGGGAGTGCTTGAGGTTCCTAAACCTGTATTCCCTGGAACGCAGGAGGGAGAGATACATGATTATATACACCTGGAAAATCCTAGAGGGACTAGTACCGAACTTGCACACGAAAATCACTCACTACGAAAGCAAAAGACTTGGCAGACGATGCAACATCCCCCCAATGAAAAGCAGGGGTGTCACTAGCACGTTAAGATACCATACAATAAGTGTCAGGGGCCCGAGACTGTTCAACTGCCTCCCAGCATACATAAGGGGGATTACCAACAGACCGCTGGCAGTCTTCAAGCTGGCACTGGACAAGCACCTAAAGTCGGTTCCTGATCAGCCGGGCTGTGGCTCGTACGTTGGTTTGCGTGCAGCCAGCTGCAACAGCCTGGTTGATCAGGCTCTGATCCACCAGGAGGCCTGGTCACAGACCGGGCCGCGGGGGCGTTGACCCCCGGAACTCTCTCCAGGTAAACTCCAGGTAATTTGCCTGAAATGCTCTACGTAACAAAGGGCTTTCTATATAGTAGTATGTCATTGATGCCAGCTAGACCTGTATACCTTGTACATGTAATAAATATTGATATTATTATTATTGGATTTGCATATAAGCCAGGTTTCAATATTTTTGTTACTATACAACAGATTTGTTGGGCATCTGATATACATGTCAGTTGGGATAAAGTTAAAGGTATTAGAATTGTCTTTTACACTTAATAAACAAGACAAATAGATGAACATTAGATTAAAACATCTCATTGGTCAAAAGAGAGGCATATATAGGCATACCAAAAGAGAGGATGGGCAGTTAAGAAATCAATATATTCAATTAAAGAGAGAAATAAAAAGAGGAATAAGAAAAGCCAAAAGGGATTATGAGGCTAAGGTTGCAAGGGATTGAAAGACTAACCCAAAAGGGTTCTTTCAGGTATACAGAAGTAAGATTAGGGACAAGATAGGCCCACTTATGAGTAACTCAGGTCAGATCACTGACAGTGATCAGGATATGTGTGAAATTTTCAGTACTTAAGAACATAACATAACAACAACATAACAAAGGAGGAACACTGCAGCAGGTCTGTTGGCCCATACTAGGCAGGTCCTTCACAGTCCATCCCACTAACAGAATATTTGCCTAACTCAATTTTGAAGTCTACCCAAGCAATAAGCTTGACAATTCTATTAACTCATGTGGAAGTCCCACTCAAATCCAACCCCTCTTACTCATTATTTATTTATTTTTTATTATCACACTGGCCGATTCCCACCAAGGCAGGGTGGCCCGAAAAAGAAAAACTTTCACCATCATTCACTCCATCACTCTTGCCAGAAGGGTGCTTTACACTGCAGTTTTTAAACTGCAACATTAACACCCCTCCTTCAGAGTGCAGGCACTGTACTTCCCATCTCCAGGACTCAAGTCCGGCCTGCCGGTTTCCCTGAACCCCTTCATAAATGTTACTTTGCTCACACTCCAACAGCACGTCAAGTATTAAAAACCATTTGTCTCCATTCACTCCTATCAAACACGCTCACGCATGCCTGCTGGAAGTCCAAGCCCCTCGTACACAAAACCTCCTTTACCCCCTCCCTCCAACCTTTCCTAGGCTGACCCCTACCCCGCCTTCCTTCCACTACAGACTGATACACTCTTGATGTCACTGTTTCGCTCCATTCTCTCTACATGTCCGAACCACCTCAACAACCCTTCCTCAGCCCTCTGGACAACAGTTTTGGTAATCCTGCACCTCCTCCTAACTTCCAAACTACGAATTCTCTGCATTATATTCACACCACACATTGCCCTCAGACATGACATCTCCACTGCCTCCAGCCTTCTCCTCGCTGCAACATTCATCACCCATGCTTCACACCCATATAAGAGCGTTGGTAAAACTATACTCTCACACATTCCCCTCTTTGCCTCCAAGGACAAAGTTCTTTGTCTCCACAGACTCCTAAGTGCACCACTCACCCTTTTCCCCTCATCAGTTCTATGATTCACCTCATCTTTCATAGACCCATCCGCTGACACGTCCACTCCCAAATATCTGAATACATTCACCTCCTCCATACTCTCTCCCTCCAATCAGATATCCAATCTTTCATCACCTAATCTTTTTGTTATCCTCATAACCTTACTCTTTCCTGTATTCACTTTTAATTTTCTTCTTTTGCCCACCCTACCAAATTCATCCACCAATCTCTGCAACTTCTCTTCAGAATCTCCCAAGAGCACAGTGTCATCAGCAAAGAGCAACTGTGACAACTCCCACTTTATGTGTGATTCTTTATCTTTTAACTCCACGCCTCTTGCCAAGACCCTCGCATTTACTTCTCTTACAACCCCATCTATAAATATATTAAACAACCACGGTGACATCACACATCCTTGTCTAAGGCCTACTTTTACTGGGAAATAATTTCCCTCTCTCCTACATACTATAACTTGAGCCTCACTATCCTCGTAAAAACTCTTCACTGCTTTCAGTAACCTACCTCCTACACCATACACCTGCAACATCTGCCACATTGCCCCCCTATCCACCCTGTCATAGGCCTTTTCCAAATCCATAAATGCCACAAAGACCTCTTTAGCCTTATCTAAATACTGTTCACTTATATGTTTCACTGTAAACACCTGGTCCACACATCCCCTACCTTTCCTAAAGCCTCCTTGTTCATCTGCTATCCTATTCTCCGTCTTACTCTTAATTCTTTCAATAATAACTCTACCATACACTTTACCAGGTATACTCAACAGACTTATCCCCCTATAATTTTTGTACTCTTTTGTCCCCTTTGCCTTTATATAAAGGAACTATGCATGCTCTCTGCCAATCCCTAGGTACCTTACCCTCTTCCATACATTTATTAAATAATTGCACCAACCACTCCAAAACTATATCCCCACCTCCTTTTAACATTTCTATCTTTATCCCATCAATCGCGGCTGCCTTACCCCCTTTCATTTTACCTACTGCCTCACAAACTTCCCCCACACTCACAACTGGCTCTTCCTCACTCCTACAAGATGTTATTCCTCCTTTTCCTATACACGAAATCATAGCTTCCCTATCTTCATCAACATTTAACAATTCCTCAAAATATTCCCTCCATCTTCCCAATACCTCTAACTCTCCATTTAATAACTCTCCTCTCCTATTTTTAACTGACAAATCCTCTTACTCATGTATTTATCTAACCTAAATTTAAAACTACCCAAGGTTTTAGCCTCAACAACCATACTAGGCAGACTGTTCCACTCATCAACTACCATATATGCAAACCAGTACTTTCCAACATCATTTCTAAATCAAAACTTGTCTAATTTGAATCTATTATTGCAGGTTCTCTCTTGGAGAGATATCCTCAAGACCTTATTTATATCCCCTTTATTAATACCCATCTTCCACTTATTCACCTCGATCATGTCTCCTCTCATTTTTCATCTTACAAATGAATGTAATTTAAGGGACTTCAGTCTTTCTTCATAAGGAAGATTTCTAATGCAATGAATTAATTTTGTCATTCGTCGCAGAATGTTTTCTAACAAATTCCTATCCATTCTGCAAAATGGAGACCAGAACCGAGCTGCACAATCCAGGTGAGGCCCTACTAATGACGTACAAAGCTGTAGGATAACCACTGGACTTCTGTTGCTTACACTTCTTGATACACATTCCAGCAATCTATATGCCTTATTACACATGCCGAGGCACTGCTGTCCTGGTTTAAGGTTGCTGCTTACTTACTTCCTCTCAGTTTTTACCCAGGAAAATACTGGTGAAATTCCTGAAATACTGTAATAGATTATGTAGAACAGGACGATAATAAACTATACACAATTGCGGTAACTAGTAACATGGTCCTCAGACAGAGAAATTAAAACCTAACAAATTTGCAGGGGTGTTAAAGGAATGTAAAGAGGAACTTAGCATACCTTTGGCTAATCTTTTCAACATATCACTACAAACTGGCTTAGTTCCTGATAAGTGGAAAATGGCAAATGTAATACCTATTTACAAGGCAGGTGACAGGTCCTTAGCTTCGAACTATAGACCAATAAGCCTTACCTCCATAGTGGGAAAATTTATGGAATCAATAATTGCCGAAGCAGTTCGTAGCCATCTTGATAGGCATAAATTGATTAATGATTCTCAACACGGTTTTACAAAGGGGTGTTCCTGTCTTACGAATTTACTAACTTTTTTCACTAAGGTGTTTGAGGAGGTAGATCATGGTAATGATCTGGTCTGGTGGCTAAAGCTCTGGTTTCACACACGGAGGGCCCGGGTTCGATTCCTGGCGGGTGGAAACATTTCGACACGTTTCCTTACACCTGTTGTCCTGTTCACCTAGCAGCAAATAGGTACCTGGGTGTTAGTTGACTGGTGTGGGTCGCATCCTGGGGGACAAGATTAAGGACCCCAATGGAAATAAGTTAGACAGTCCTCGATGACACACTGACTTTCTTGGGTTATCCTGGGTGGCTAACCCTCCGGGGTTAAAAATCCGAACGAAATCTTATCTTATCTTATCTTATATGGACTTCAGTAAGGCTTTCGATAGAGTTCCACATCAGAGGCTATTGAGGAAACTTAAGGCACATGGAATAGGAGGAGAATTTTTTTCCAGGGTAGAGGCATGACTGACAAATAGGCAGCAGAAAGTTTGCATAAATGGGGAGAGATCAGAATGGGGGCACGTCACAAGCGATGTTCCACAGGGTTCAGTGTTGGGCCTGTTGTTCTTCACAATATACATAAACGACATAGATGAGGGAATAAATAGCGACATAAGCAAATTTGCTGATGGCACCAAAATAGGCCAGCCAATTCATTCTAATGAGGACACAAGAGCACTCCAGGATGATTTGAACAGGCTGATGCAGTGGTCGGAGAAGCTGCAGTTGCAGTTTAATATAGACAAATGCAAAGTTCTAAATGTTGGATAGGAAAATAACCATGCCATATATAACTAAATAATGTAGATCTTAATACAGTGGACCCCCGGTTTACGATATTATTTCATTCCAGAAGTATGTTCAGGTGCCATTACTGAACGAATTTGTTCCCATAAGGAATATTGTGAATTAGATTAGTCCATTTCAGACCCCCAAACATACATGTACAAATGCACTTACATAAATACACTTACATAATTGGTCGCATTGGGAGCTGATCGTAAAGCAGGGGTCCACTGTATTACTAATTGCAAAAAGGATTTAGGAGTTCTGGTTAGCAGTAATCTAAAACCAAGACAACAGTGCATTAGTGTTTGCAATATAGCTAACGAAATCCTTGGCTTCATATCAAGAAGTATAAATAATAGAAGTCCTCAGGTTGTTCTTCAACTCTATACTGTATATCCTTGGTTAGGCCTCACTTAGGTTATGTTGCACAGTTCTGATCACCGTATTAAAGAATGGATATAAGTTGCAGAGATTGGTGGATGAATTTGGTGGGGTGTGCAAAAGAAGAAAATTAAAAGTGAATACAGGAAAGAGTAAGGTTATGAGGGTAACAAAAAGATTAGGTGATGAAAGATTGGATATCAGATTCGAGGGAGAGAGTATGGAGGAGGTAAATGTATTCAGATATTTGGGAGTGGATGGGTCTATGAAAGATGAGGTGAATCATAGAATTGATGAGGGGAAAAGGGTGAGCGGTGCACTTAGGAGTCTGTGGAGACAAAGAACTTTGTCCTTGGAGGCAAAGAGGGGAATGTATGAGAGTATAGTTTTATCAATGCTCTTATATTGGTGTGAAGCATGGGTGATTAATGTTGCAGCGAGAAGGCTGGAGGCAGTGGAGATGTCATGTCTGAGGGCAATGTGTGGTGTGAATATAATGCAGAGAATTCGTAGTTTGGAAGTTAGGAGGAGGTGCGGGATTACCAAAACTGTTGTCCAGAGGGCTGAAGAAGGGTTGTTGAGGTGGTTCGGACATGTAGAGAGAATGGAGCGAAACAGATTGACTTCAAGAGTGTATCAGTCTGTAGTGGAAGGAAGGCGGGGTAGGGGTCGGCCTAGGAAAGGTTGGAGGGAGGGGGTAAAGGAGGTTTTGTGTGTGAGGGGCTTGGACTTCCAGCAGGCATGCATGAGCGTGTTTGATAGGAGTGAATGGAGACAAATGGTTTTTAATACTTGACGTGCTGTTGGAGTGTGAGCAAAGTAACATTTATGAAGGGGTTCAGGGAAACCGGCAGGCCGGACTTGAGTCCTGGAGATGGGAAGTACAGTGCCTGCACTCTGAAGGAGGGGTGTTAATGTTGCAGTTTAAAAACTGTAGTGTAAAGCACCCTTCTGGCAAGACAGTGATGGAGTGAATGATGGTGAAAGTTTTTCTTTTTCGGGCCACCCTGCCTTGGTGGGAATCGGCCAGTGTGATAAAAAAAAATAAAAAAAAATAAATGCACTGGAAAACACACAGAGGAGGATGACAAAGTTGATCTCATGTATCAGAAATCTTCCCTATGAGGATAGGCTGAGAGTCCTAAATCTGCACTCTCTTAAGAGAAAGGCGTAGAATTAGGGGGATATGATCGAGGTGTATAAATGGAAAACAGGAATAAATAAAGGGGATGTAAATAGCGTGCTGAAAATTTCCGGCCAAGACAGGACTCACAGCAATGGTTTCAAGTTGGAAAAATTCAGATTCAGGAAGGATATAGGAAATCACTGGTTTGGTAATAGAGTTGTGGATGAGTGGAACAAACTCCCAAGTACAGTTATAGAGGCTAAAACGTTGTGTAGTTTTAAAAATAGGTTAGATAAATACATATATGAGTGGGTATGGGTGGGTATGAGTTGGACCTAACTAGCTTGTGCTAGTCAGGTCCAACTCGAAAAATTTTTGAGAAAAAAAAATTTTCTTGGGAAATGATAGAGAATCTTTTCCTGATGGTAAAGAAAACTTATGGAATTACACTCTCATGGAGTTAGCAACCTTGGCGATATTTACAAATCGGCGATTTTGCCCACTTTGAGCCCTATTTTCAGCTAATTCCATTGTTCCAGTCAACCAAACTCATAGCTATTTCTTTAGAACTCCATTTGTTCTATCGACTGAGTACAAGAAACTGCCTATTTACCGATTTCAACTACCCAATAACGTGGTCAGAAATTTGTAATTGGCCAATTTCACGCAAATTAAAAAATATGCCAATTTCAAAATAGGGTCCAGAATGAACAATACAGACAATCCTGGCTCTAAAATAACATTTTCTTTGTTCATCAGTCATGTCTCTAGGCCTCTCTGATATTACTCTTGCTTTCTATTTTGAATTTTTATTCAAACAAAAAATAGAAGATTTACTGTTATGCAGACTACTGCAATATTGTAATAATTATATAAATAATGTCAACCCATTCATGACTGCATATTAGAGTGGCTAGTTGGACATTTATTAGACAATGACATCATTTGTTTACTTTAGAACATCGGCAAAAATCAAACATTTCCCCTACTTTGAGCTCCATTTCAAGGTTCTTTTCATAGTAAAACCAATCAAAATCACCTCTATTTCTATAATATGTTTTCCATTCTATCAAACGGGACCAAGAAAAACGAGAATACAACCATAAGCACTATACACCACAAAGTCAGCATTTTAATAAAAAAAAAGCGGTCAAAGTTTTTTTTTTTTTCTCATTATGTCCTGCGTGCTGCAGGATTTTTTTTATATGGTGCACACTGACCACACAGACCCATTCTTTCACATGTGGGCCTACCAGCTTTCTCCTGCTTGATTTGAAGCCGCTAGAATTTATGAGTGTGTATACGTCAGACACATTGGCTCATAAGACATATATATATATGACCGAAACAGTCAAAGGGTTAAGTGGAAGTGACCTGACTAGGTGGGTCATTGGATAATCTGGGGGGGGGACATGGACCTGCTTCGCATGGGTCAGTAGGCCTTCTGCAGTGTTCCTTCTTTCTTATGTTCTTATGTGGTAGTGCCCTCAGCTCACAAGTGAGAGACCAGGATTCGATCCTGGCTCTAGTGGAAACTGATATGTTTCCTTGAACCTGTTACTGCTGTTCACCTAGCAGTAAGTAGGTACATACCTGGGTATAGCTGACTGTTACGGCTTTCATCTCAAGGATGGAACCCATAACAGTCACACATCTGTAATTTCAAATGTGTGAAAAAATTATATTTATGCACTTCAAAAAATCTGGAGCTCCCAAAAAATAATTTTAGCAAATAGCCAGTACTGTACCTAAATTAATTAGAAGACAGCTTTGTTTAGTTTCTGTCATAATGCAATGGTTGATTTGAAATACTACTAAGTTCCAAGGCTTCCTTTGCAGTTATAGACAAAAAAGATGAATTATTTGGTAACAACCAAAACTGTTTTTTTTTTTTTTTAAGACATGATGAAAGTGACAGTGATTTTTAAAAGCATTTCTCTACACAAAATTATTAAAATAGTGACACTTTTTTTTAAACTTGACCAAAGAGTAAAGGTCCTCAGTGGTAATAGGAATGATTATCCATGTGTTAAAAGCTGAGATTCTGTGACATAATGCACCATAACATTGGATATCTTTAATTTTGTTCACATACCATGATTTCAGAAGTTATGTACTCGAGAGGTGGAGAGGGTGGTAGGGCAGGATGAATGAATTAAAGAATGAGAGAATGGTGAATGAAAGAATGAGAGGGGGAGATGAATGAAAGATGAGAGAAAAGTGAATGAAAGAATGAGAGAGAAGAATTGAATGAAAGAATGGGAAAGAGTAGGAATGAATGAGAGAGGAGAAATGAATGAAAGATTGAGAGAGAGGTGGGGTGAAAAAATAATGAGAGAGATTTCTTTATTTTTTATTATGTATTTAGTTTAGGTTATCTTTATAGGATAAAACATTTGGTCTGAAGAACAAGAAGGGAGCAAAGCAGCAGAAATTCATCCAACAGGTGCAGCACCAAGTAAAGCATGGAGGAAATAAGAGTGCAAAGGAACTTGAGAAGGAAGTAAAAAAGAAGGATGATAAGAAGAAAGAGCTTGCTGAGATCAATGCCATTTTTAAACCAGTCCAGCAAACTGCTGGTAAAGGTTAGTAAATACAAACATTATTTTGTGTGTAAGAGTACCAACTTGTAAATGCGGTGCTGGATAGTTTAATAAATGAATAACAAAATGAAAGGCATGCATCAATCACTGTGAAAATAAGCTTGCAGTGGACCAGCAGCGTGAAGGATGCAGCATGAGTGTAGCCAAATACGTATATAAGAACAATGTGTGTGAAACCATTTTTATCTTGCTAAACTTTCATTAGTGCTTTAGAGGGAGATGAGGTCAACCATTCTGCTACTTACTAAAGCAAGGCTGAATAGCCATGAATTCCTGCTGATTGGTAGAAGGGCTCTGAGTTCAGGAATTGGAGCCACCCTCTTGGATCAGTTAACTCATTCTGCAGATGATTTCCCTTGAATGTAATATAAATAAAATTCTTATTTCAATTATATTTTGTGCTGCATAGAAGATTTGTTTTCTAAAACTGTTAGGCAAAAGGTTAGTGATGTAGCTTCATTCAGGAGTGATAACAGGCATCTGTAATATTGTGGAGGAGGTTCTGTGAGTGAACCATTTCTTTCACGCAGCGAGATGCTTTACCTGTTGAATCCCTTATCCTTACTCTTTCATAAACCATTGATTTTGAGAGATTCTGTACAGCAAATAAAAATTAACTATGATGGGCAGGGAGGTCACATATGGCTTGCTTAGTCTTAAATTTATGTAGAGCACATTGTGTACATTGTATTTCTTATCAAGGAGGTTTGTGTGAATGTCTGGCCCCCATATTAACTGTAATTCCTGTTATATAAATATATAGTTTTGAGAAACAAAAACTATTAATAAGGTTTCCATGTCATATTTTACTTCTGATAGGTGCTGATCCAAAATCAGTCTTGTGTGCATTCTTCAAGCAGGGTCAATGTGGCAAAGGCTCTAAGTGCAAATTCTCCCATGATCTCAATGTGGAGCGCAAGGTAAGTAGTATAATTAGCATTCTGTATTTAAAATAATGAACGAGATTTAAAAAATATATTTGCATGATTTTTCTTATTTTTTTAATTAGTAGTCAACCACTTACCACTCTTGGCTATTCAGATATTTCACCCACTAGAATCTTAATGACAATGCTTGAAGGTTGAGTTCGCATATACTGTAATTGTATTGTCAGTCGAGAGATGTTGAAGTTAATTATTTTTACAGAGTGAAAAACGTAGTGCCTATGTTGATGTAAGAGACAAGGACGAAACAAGTGCAGATTGGGATGAGGCAACACTTTTAGATGTTGTGGAGAAAAAACATGGAATGGAAAAGTCTAAGCCCTCCACAGAAATTGTAAGTGAATAGGTTACCACCTTAGATTTTGAATTGCCTTTAAAGTACATAATTCAGAAGAGAATTCTTTGATATTACATTTTGCTCCTTGCACACCAGTTTTATTCAGAAAATTATATTTCAGTCCAAGGGATAATTTATATATATATATATATATTTTTTTATTGGATTTAATATCTTCATGAACCCACATATATTTTGGCATGAAACTAATAAGACTCGTACAACCCATTTCCTTTTATTATATTTTAATGACTCGGTATTCAATGTACAGCTAATAATAACTATGATATGTGTTTATATATCATTAAAGTATGCATATTCTCACTCCCCATAATCTTTCATTATTTTTCATTCACATTTGATGTAAATAGCAGTTCAGTACTCTATACAGAAACAAGTCATCATCAGAATGCTATTTGTTAAATACAGTGTAGTTCTTTAAGGACTAGAATATGTATAGTATTGTATTTTATAGTAGATGTAATTTTTTCCCAAAATATTGTAATTGAGATTATATTTTTGTTTTTATCAAGTATCATATTTTTGGGTTTAATATGAAAGAAGTGTTTACTTTACTTGCTATTGTAACTGTTTATGATTAGTATATGAGGTTAAAATATATAGTAATAACATGAAGAATAGTTTGTAGATGAATGGTTCAGAGAACCGACATGTTGATAAATTAGACACATGTGCAACTCTTGGGTATCTTTATTGAGGAAACGTTTCGCCACACAGTGGCTTCATCAGTCCATACATAGGAGAAACTTGAAGAACAGGAGGAGAATGAGGTAATCAGTCCCTCAACCTTGAGTCGATGTGTTCAGTCCACCAATCTTGAGTAGAATACGGCAGATGAGCGGAGAAGCAGCTTATAAACCGTATGGCAGGAGAGGTGCAGCAGTCATAGGTGGTGTCACATTTGTTCAATGTGGAAGTAGGTTGTGCCCAAGAATTAGGCAAGCGAAGAATTCCTAAGTATTAAGGTCCCAAGAAGTTGCAGTGTCTGACAGGTTTGTAGATGAATGGTTCAGAGAACCAACATGCAACTTCTTGGGATCTTAATACTTAGGAATTCTTCGCTTGCCTAATTCTTGGGCACGACCTACATCCACATTGAACAAATGTGACACCACCTATGACTGCTGCACCTCTCCTGCCATACGGTTTATAAGCTGCTTCACCGCTCATCTGCCATATTCTACTCAAGATTGATGGACTGAACACATCGACTCAAGGTTGAGGGACTGATTACCTCATTCTCCTCCTGTTCTTCAAGTTTCTCCTATGTATGGACTGATGAAGCCACTGTGTGGCGAAACGTTTCCTCAATAAAGATACCCAAGAGTTGCACATGTGTCTAATTTATCAACATGAAGAATAGTGCTTGGGTGTCTCTTCAGAACATATTTGTTCCTCAGGGGTTACAATATAAATTATTTACCAAATTTTACTCCCACTTTCTTGCTTAGTAAAGTGGTCACCCTACCTTGGTAGGAAATGGCTGATGTTAAAACAAAAGGGGATTTGTATTTTTATCTGATAAATATATTTGTTAGTCTGGTAGCTGTATTATGCATCCCATACTCATCTTGTAGGTAGTACTCTATACATTACATAATGAATAATGGGTTCAGAGCTGATAAGATGGCAAGGGCATATATGCCTTTAAGGAAGGAATTGACTGTAACTGAATTGTCCATTGTCTTATGGTAATCCGAGTACAAAATTTAAAGAACCTTATTGAACTTAATAAGACTTGAGACAATATTTGCACCAGTTAATCCATCTGTCATCATTTTGTCATGCAGGAAGTGCCACATGTCTTTGGTGCATCCAACAAAATCAGCAGACTCTTGGATATTGCTACCGCCTCACTTCGGCTAGGATACAAATACATCTGGGAGTTTGCATCACCAGCTGGTGTAACCTAGCTAAATGTAAATTTTATCAGCAGATCTAGTTTTGAAAATTTGCATATTTGACCAGATATAAAAATGTCTTGTACTACCCAAGTCTCAGTATATATCTGGAATGATATTCACTGTCTAATAATAACCTGGACAAACTATATACAGTAAATCATTGAGTATCTGGCACTGCTTTCAGAAGGGGAGATAGATTTAAAAAAAAAATCGCATTTTCTTTTTAGTTTTGGTTATACTGGATTTCTTTAAATATCATTCTTATAGTATTCAAATTTATTTTCATATGGAACAGTTTAAATAAATAAAATAGATTTGGGTGTGAAAAAGCCAGTGATCACATTTTGAATGCAATCCTATTCCTAATTTTCAGTTTAGGGATCTTCCACTCAAGAAAAACAAGAGGCCCTCGAAAACAAATCCACATTTCATGATTGCTTTACACCAGAGAATTGTGAACATAATACACACTACTGTAGGTAGTAGGTTGGTAGACAGCAACCACCCAGGGAAGTACTACCGTCCTGCCAGATGACTGTGAAACAGAAACCTGTAACTGTTTTGCATGATGGTAGGATTGCTGGTTTCTTTTTCTGTCTCATAAACACGCTAGATAACAGGGATATCTTGCTACTCCTACTTACACTTTGGTCACACTTCACAGACACGCACATGCATATATATATATACATACATCTAGGTTTTTCTCCTTTTTCTACATAGCTCTTGTTCTTCTTTATTTCTTCTATTGTCCATGGGGAAGTGGAAAAGAATCTTTCCTCAGTAAGCCATGCGTGTCGTATGAGGCGACTAAAATGCCGGGAGCAATGGGCTAGTAACCCCTTCTCCTGTAGACATTTACTAAAAAAGAGAAGAAGAAAAACTTTATAAAACTGGGATGCTTAAATGTGCGTGGATGTAGTGCGGATGACAAGAAACAGATGATTGCTGATGTTATGAATGAAAAGAAGTTGGATGTCCTGGCCCTAAGCGAAACAAAGCTGAAGGGGGTAGGGGAGTTTCAGTGGGGGGAAATAAATGGGATTAAATCTGGAGTATCTGAGAGAGTTAGAGCAAAGGAAGGGGTAGCAGTAATGTTAAATGATCAGTTATGGAAGGAGAAAAGAGAATATGAATGTGTAAATTCAAGAATTATGTGGATTAAAGTAAAGGTTGGATGCGAAAAGTGGGTCATAATAAGCGTGTATGCACCTGGAGAAGAGAGGAATGTAGAGGAGAGAGAGAGATTTTGGGAGATGTTAAGTGAATGTATAGGAGCCTTTGAACCAAGTGAGAGAGTAATTGTGGTAGGGGACCTGAATGCTAAAGTAGGAGAAACTTTTAGAGAGGGTGTGGTAGGTAAGTTTGGGGTGCCAGGTGTAAATGATAATGGGAGCCCTTTGATTGAACTTTGTATAGAAAGGGGTTTAGTAATAGGTAATACATATTTTAAGAAAAAGAGGATAAATAAGTATACAAGATATGATGTTGGGCGAAATGACAGTAGTTTGTTGGATTATGTATTGGTAGATAAAAGACTGTTGAGTAGACTTCAGGATGTACATGTTTATAGAGGGGCCACAGATATATCAGATCACTTTCTAGTTGTAGCTACACTGAGAGTAAAAGGTAGATGGGATACAAGGAGAATAGAAGCATCAGGGAAGAGAGAGGTGAAGGTTTATAAACTAAAAGAGGAGGCAGTTAGGGTAAGATTTAAACAGCTATTGGAGGATAGATGGGCAAATGAGAGCATAGGCAATGGGGTCGAAGAGGTATGGGGTAGGTTTAAAAATGTAGTGTTAGTGTTCAGCAGAAGTTTGTGGTTACAGGAAAGTGGGTGCGGGAGGGAAGAGGAGCGATTGGTGGAATGATGATGTAAAGAGAGTAGTAAGGGAGAAAAAGTTAGCATATGAGAAATTTTTACAAAGTAGAAGTGATGCAAGGAGGGAAGAGTATATGGAGAAAAAGAGAGAGGTTAAGAGAGTGGTGAAGCAATGTAAAAAGAGTGCAAATGAGAGAGTGGGCGAGATGTTATCAACAAATTTTGTTGAAAATAAGAAAAAGTTTTGGAGTGAGATTAACAAGTTAAGGAAGCCTAGAGAACAAATGGATTTGTCAGTTAAAAATAGGAGAGGAGAGTTATTAAATGGAGAGTTAGAGGTATTGGGAAGATGGAGGGAATATTTTGAGGAATTGTTAAATGTTGATGAAGATAGGGAAGCTGTGATTTCATGTATAGGGCAAGGAGGAATAACATCTTGCAGGAGTGAGGAAGAGCCAGTTGTGAGTGTGGAGGAAGTTCGTGAGGCAGTAGGTAAAATGAAAGGGGGTAAGGCAGCCGCGATTGATGGGATAAAGATAGAAATGTTAAAAGCAGGTGGGGATATAGTTTTGGAGTGGTTGGTGCAATTATTTAATAAATGTATGGAAGAGGGTAAGGTACCTAGGGATTGGCAGAGAGCATGCATAGTTCCTTTGTATAAAGGCAAAGGGGATAAAAGAGAGTGCAAAAATTATAGGGGGATAAGTCTGTTGAGTATACCTGGTAAAGTGTATGGTAGAGTTATTATTGAAAGAATTAAGAGTAAGACGGAGAATAGGATAGCAGATGAACAAGGAGGCTTTAGGAAAGGTAGGGGGTGTGTGGACCAGGTGTTTACAGTGAAACATATAAGTTAACAGTATTTAGATAAGGCTAAAGAGGTCTTTGTGGCATTTATGGACTTGGAAAAGGCGTATGACAGGGTGGATAGGGGGGCAATGTGGCAGATGTTGCAGGTGTATGGTGTAGGAGGTAGGTTACTGAAAGCAGTGAAGAGTTTTTACGAGGATAGTGAGGCTCAAGTTAGAGTGTGTAGGAAAGAGGAAAATTATTTCCCAGTAAAAGTAGGCCTTAGACAAGGATGTGTGATGTCACCGTGGTTGTTTAATATATTTATAGATGGGGTTGTAAGAGAAGTGAATGCGAGGGTCTTGGCAAGAGGCGTGGAGTTAAAAGATAAAGAATCACACACAAAGTGGGAGTTGTCACAGTTGCTCTTTGCTGATGACACTGTGCTCTTGGGAGATTTTGAAGAGAAATTGCAGAGATTGGTGGATGAATTTGGTAGGGTGTGCAAAAGAAGAAAATTAAAGGTGAACACAGGAAAGAGTAAGGTTATGAGGATAACAAAAAGATTAGGTGATGAAAGATTGGATATCAGATTGGAGGGAGAGAGTATGGAGGAGGTGAATGTATTCAGATATTTGGGAGTGGACGTATCAGCGGATGGGTCTATGAAAGATGAAGTGAATCATAGAATTGATGAGGGGAAAAGGGTGAGTGGTGCACTTAGGAGTCTGTGGAGACAAAGAACTTTGTTCTTGGAGGCAAAGAGGGGAATGTATGAGAGTATAGTTTTACCAACGCTCTTATATGGGTGTGAAGCATGGGTGATGAATGTTGCAGCGAGGAGAAGGCTGGAGGCAGTGGAGATGTCATGTCTGAGGGCAATGTATGGTGTGAATATAATGCAGAGAATTCGTAGTTTGGAAGTTAGGAGGAGGTGCGGGATTACCAAAACTGTTGTCCAGAGGGCTGAGGAAGGGTTGTTGAGGTGGTTCGGACATGTAGAGAGAATGGAGCGAAACAGAATGACTTCAAGAGTGTATCAGTCTGTAGTGGAAGGAAGGCGGGGTAGGGGTCGGCCTAGGAAGGGTTGGAGGGAGGGGGTAAAGGAGGTTTTGTGTGTGAGGGGCTTGGACTTCCAGCAGGCATGCGTGAGCGTGTTTGATAGGAGTGAATGGAGACAAATGGTTTTTAATACTTGACGTGCTGTTGGAGTGTGAGCAAAGTAACATTTATGAAGGGGTTCAGGGAAACCGGCAGGCCGGACTTGAGTCCTGGAGATGGGAAGTACAGTGCCTGCACTCTGAAGGAGGGGTGTAAATGTTGCAGTTTAAAAACTGTAGTGTAAAGCACCCTTCTGGCAAGACAGTGATGGAGTGAATGATGGTGAAAGTTTTTCTTTTTCGGGCCACCCTGCCTTGGTGGGAATCGGCCAGTGTGATAAAAAAAAAAAATACACACTTGCCAAACAAACAGATCCCAAACAAATGAATATGTTTGACAAATGCTTAGAAACATTTCAGAAATCAGTGTCACTATGAACCAAGCCCAAGTGAGAAAATTGGCTATTTCTTTAGGTATTACTTAAATTTGTTTTGGCAAGAATGTTGATGCAACCTGTAGGGATGAGAAATTTATTTTGTGTGCTCTGGGATACTCAGTAATGCATTAAGAAGATAGGTTGTTTTAACTTCTAGTGGACCATGATAAATGGCTTGGACAGGAAGCAGTTTCCAGCAGTTAGCAGATTTTACATTACACTGGAAAGAAAACAACTGCTAGATAATGGATGCTGAATAATTGATCACTGGATGATAGATGGTTTACTGTATATACAAGTTCTTGTTCCATAGAGAAGGGAAGAGATTTTGTAATTTATCATTCACACTGATTCCCCCCCCCCCATCTCATGACAAGAGAAACCTGGCACTAGGCTGGGCTGCGAGGGTAGAAACGCTTCAAACCTGTGACATACATATCTTAGGTAGGACTGTTTGACAAATAAAATCCTATCATACTCATGTACATTATGGAAAGATAACTCATCCAGGAACATCTTTAAAACTATATAAATAGTATATGAGTATTTGTGAAAGAATTATCTTTTTGTTTTTTAATACGTACTTAAGTATAGTTTAACATGAAGAGAATTATCTAAAAGCTGCAACTGTACATACTGTTTTTTGCTGTTGTCTCAATAGCAATGATCAGCATTATTAATGTTTTGCTTTTGTCTTTCAGGTTTGCAAGTATTTTTTGGATGCTGTGGAAAACGGCAAATATGGTTGGTTTTGGGATTGTCCAAATGGAGGTGCATGCATTTATCGCCATGCCTTACCCCCAGGCTTTGTACTAAAGAAGGTAAGCTAGCTGTATTTAATTTTAATTGCTCAGATTCTGTCATCTAATCATTCAGAAGTGTATGTAGTTCTACGAAAAGCATTATATAAATTGGTAATCATGTTTTATGAAATATACAATGGTAGTAAGTTAGTAGACGGCATCCACGTAGAAAGAATTGCTATCTGAAGAGTTAAGGGAACAACAAGAAGCTCACTTGCAGACAAAAAAGGTGGACTTAAGAAGGGGAGGGGATACGGGGATGGAGGATTTGTGTTAAATATATAAATGGGTAGTACTTGCATATGGATATAAAGCTGGTTGTTGCAAATATGATAGGGTTGATAAGGAAGCAGTAGGGCAGGTGTTGCAAACATGTGGAATTGATGTAGAAGTTGTAAAAAGTTTCAAGGAAAGTGAAGCTCTTTTTAGGGTATGTACTATTATATGTATGTGTGGTACTAAATTCATGAGGTTAAGGTTTGTAAGATAGGAGTATATTTTACAGTAATATGGATGTTAGTTGGGTTATTTTGCTCGCCATGGTTTAAAAGGTTTATGGATGGGTTTGTTGAAGCGAATACTAGTGTTTAGTGTTGAGGGGAGGTGTGTTCTTAGAAGTTATATACTGACAGGTTTGAAGTGAGAGTTATCATAATTTTTTTTTTTTTTTTTTTTTTTTTTTTTTTTTTTTTTTTTTTTTTTTTTTTCTGACGACTTAGGGCTTTTGGGAGATTTGAAAGCTGGTGGAAGTTTGAAGTGTTTGAAGCACAATACAATTTAAGTAAGCAAAAAGTCTGTGCAATGAAAAATTAGAGGAAAGAACTGGAGAAAGTAAATGTATTTACACATTTGGCAGAGGATGGGTTGGCAGATGGGTCTGTGAAAGAAAGGGAGAATCATGCATTATTATAGGCAAGAGGGAAGGGGGAAGTACCTACAGTGATGAGGAATATATAAAAGGAAGGTATATCAGAGTATTATACAAGCACTTTAGTATGAGTGTGAAGCATGCAGGGACTTAGTTGCAGCAGGGATGAGGCTGGGAGCAGTGGAGGCATGTTGTTTAAGATCATATTTGGTGTGAATCTTATACAAAGAATAATAAGTGAAATAGAGGATGGAATAATTCTGTGAACAGGAGGTTACCGAGATTATTTATCATTCAGAAAAAAAGGACTACACAAGATAGGTGTAGAGATTTTGAGAGGTAGGAGTTGGAGCAGTCATATTATTTTGCATTTTTTATTTTGTCTCGTTCTCTTAATTCTTGTAGACTGTAAATTGTTCATATCTCCCATTTCTTGTTTTATATTTATCAATGCCTAATTAAAATTATCCAGACTTTTTAGTAGGAGGAGGTTGAACGCAGTGGAAATGTCATGTTTGGGGGCAATGTGTGGTGTAAATATTATGCAGAGAATTCAAAGTTTAGAGATTATGTGGAGATGCAGGGTTAATATAAGTATTATCCCAAGGGCTGAAGAGGGGTTAGTGAGGTGGCTGGGTCAAGGACTGGGCCACAAGGGTGTTGACCCCTGAACACCCTCCAGTTAGACTTCAGGTAGACATTTAGAGAGGATGGAGCAAAATAAGATGACTTCTAGGGTGTATAAATCTGGAGTGCAGTTAAGGAGGGGTAGGGGTCATCCGAGGAAAGATTGAAGGGAGGTGGTAAAGGAGATTTTGTATGTAAGGGGCTTGGACATCCAACAGGCAGGCATGAGCATGTTAGATAGGAGTGAGTGGAGTCAAGTGGTTTTTATGACTCATTGTGCTGTTGGAGTATGAACAACGTTTATGAAGGGATTCAGGGAACTAGGTTAGCCAGATTTGAGTCTTGTAGGTGGGAAGTATAGTGCTTGCACTCTGAAGGAGGAGTGGGGATATTGCAGTTTGGAGGGACATCCAAACTTCTGGCAAGACTGATGGAGTGATGGTGAAAGCATTTCTTCTTTTTCAGTTCACCCTACCTGGTGTGTTAAAAAAATTAGTAATTGATTAATTATAATTCCAGTATAATCTTGCAATCTTAGTAATAATGGAAGAATTTGGGAAACATACAAAGGCTTAATATTTTTATTTACAGGATCGCAAGAAGATGGATAAGCAAAAGGAAGAAATTAGTCTAGAAGACCTTGTGGAACGTGAGCGAGCTGCATTGGGGCACAATACGACAAGAGTTACACTAGAGACATTCTTAGCATGGAAAAAGAGGAAGCTAAAAGAGAAGGAAGATCTAGAGAGAAAAGATTCAGAAAAGAAGAAGAAGGACTTCCACTCTGGCAAAGACTTTGGGGTGAGTGTACTGTGTTAATTACACACGCACACTTCTTTAAATAAAATTTAATGAATCTGCAACTGAAGTCTGGTGTTGGTTGTTGCATTATAATGTAATATATCAACATAAAGTTCATATAGCAGCAAGATTTCAGTAGTGTGTGTTACACTTGTAATTCTTACTTTATATAGATCTAAACATCTCTCTCGACTTGCCCATCCCTGAGTACGAGCAGGCCCTGCTTTGTAGCGTTTCACAAATGTTTTCAATTATATCCATTCTTCATTTATTCAGACTTCCTTCAATAATATATTCATCCCTCACTATAAGTTGAAGAGGGGTTGTTAAAGTGGTTCGGACACGTAGAGAGGATGGAACAAAACGGAATGACTTCAAGAGTGTATAAATCTGTAGTGGAGGGAAGGTGGGGTAGAGGTCAGCCTAGGATAGGTTGGAGGGAGGGGGTAAAGGAGGTTTTGTGTGCAAGGGGCTTGGACTTCCAGCAAGCATGCGTGAGCGTGTTAGATAGGAGCAAATGGAGACAAATGATTTTTAGGACTTGATGTGCTGTTGGAGTGTAAGCAGGGTAATATTTATGAAGGAAGTCAGGGAAACCAGCAGGCCGGACTTGAGTTCTGGAGATGGGAAGTAGTGCCTGCACTCTGAAAGAGTGAAGGTGTTATTGTTGCAGTTTTATAATTTTAGTGTGAGCACACCTCTGACAAGACAATGATGGAGTGAATGATGGTGAAAGTTTTTCTTTTTCAGGCCACCCTACCTTGGTGGGAAATGGCCAGTGTATTAATAAAATAAAAGCAATGTGTGTACTGTATATGCATTTTTTAGGTCTAGCTCTATTACACACTTACTGTATGATAGTGTGAACATGTTATCAGGGTTTTATATGCATTTGAAAGTGAAAAAAGTCTTATTTCACTTTACAACAGTAACCCAGAACTTAGCCTGCTGTATCAGTGGGGCCCTCCTGTATTCTCTTAATTCAGGTTGTTTACACTTTTGGTTTCAGTCCAAGTGCAGTGTCTGCACTCTGGACAAGGGGTGTGTATGAATGCAATCAGGGGTTAGTCTGATAGTGATGTCAGAATGCTTCTGGAAAGATGGCAGTTGAATGAATGATAGTGAATGTGTTTTCATCTTTGGGTTACCCTGCTGTAGGATGAGACAGTTGTTGAGTTAAAAAAAAAATACAGTATGCAGTTACTTTGGCCATTACTTACATTCCTAAAAAATAAAGAACATCCATTCATTTTGTTAACCGGTGTTCCATTGTGTAAATCCCTCAAACCTCAATGGTTGTCATCAGCATTATCATCTTGACTTCTGCCACATCACTCTTAAAAGATACTTACTTGCCTCTATTTTAGTTTTAGAACATTATTTTAGCTTGTATGTAAGGGCAGACCCCTTCATCACAAACATTCACTAACTCATTAGAATGTTCTCTCCTGCTTTCCAATACCCCCACCTCCCCATTTAATATCTCCCCTCTTCATTTTTTTTTAATTGGTAAGTCCATTTGCTTTCCAGGCTTCTTCACTTTTTTGATCTCTCCATAACAGCTTCTTACATTCAGCAAAATTTGCCGATTATTATTATATTAACACACTGGCCGATTCCCAACTGCTGCTGCACACACTAGCAATACAACCTTATATGTGCTCCATACTTTAATGTCATTTCTTATACTTCCTCTAGCCTACCTTTTCCCTAACATTTGCTTTTATCTTTACAAAACTGTCTCTTTCCTTAATTAACTTACTTTCACTAACTGCTCCTAGACTACTAGTACTACATCTACCCCTTACTTTCACCACAGTAGTCCTGCTCCTGTAGCTAAAGATATGTAATTACACCAACAGCTTCATTTGTCACCAGTGAGCCTTACTCTTTTTAAACACATCAGCCATTATCCACCAGGACAAGATGACGTGGTGAAGAAAATCATTCATTATCACTCTTCCAAATTGTCCTTCCAGAAGTCTCAGACATCACAGTCCAACTGACTTTCAGGACCACAGCATGTACAGTATATAATGTATATCCTATGTTGTATGATGATACCTTTAGCAATGGTTAACTGGATATCAGTTGGGCTTGTAGCTGCAGATCTATAGTGAATATTAGCAGTGGTAGGCACAGCTAACCAAAAGGTTACTAACACTAACCTGCTAACTAAAAAATTAGCTCTGCTTACGCTAAACCGCTAAACAGACAAAAAAATTAGCAGAAGCTAACGCTAAATGCTAACTTTTTCACGCAAATTCAGATTCGGTTTAATTTTTTGGTCTTTTACTTTTAAGACTTTTAGAACAGACCTGGAGAGCTACGATTGAAAAAACTGAAAACCCGTACAGTACCAACACAGAAATTGTAAACAAAAAGGTTTTAATGAGACAAGATTTTCTTAATTTTTTAGGCTAATGGAAAGGACAGTGTTGCAAACAGTACTCATCTTTAATACTCGAGTATAAGTACCAGTGTTGTAAAGTAATGAAGTAAAACTACTTGAGTACTGTACGTAAGTAACTTCTTTCAGTATTTACTTTTTAAGAAGTTCTGAAATTGCTCACTACGTTTAGTCATACTTAAGTCATATTAGATGAATTGTGATAGATAAATAAGCCGTAGAGATGATATTAGCCTCATATTGAACCATAATAAACTTGCCTTCCTCTTACCTCCTACATGTCCTTCATACACCAACAAGTCAAGTCAATTCAATAAAGGTGTGATGTTAAATGTTCATTTATCCATTTTATTAGTGCTTTACATTTATTTGTCATTGTTTTATGTATGTATATTTATATTTAATCTTTAAAAAAAATATTTTTTGTTAATACTTTTGGCTGTCTGAAACAGATTAATTGGATTTCCATTATTTCTTATGGGGAAAATTAATTTGACTAACGGCTAATTCGACTAGAGGCTAGCTCTCTGGAACGGATTAAAGGCGTTAGTTGAGGATCCACTGCTTACAAAACAGAGATCGCAAATACTTGAAGATGTGGAAAGACTGTTGTTGGTGTGGATCAATGAGAAACAATTATCAGGAGATAGTGTTTCATAGTCAGTAACATATGAAAAGGCAAGGCAGTTGCATGCGGATCTCATTAAGAAAATGCCTCCAAATAGTGCTCATATTGATGAATTTAAGGCTAGCAAAAGCTGGTTTGAGAGATTTAAGAATCATAGTGGCATACACATTGTGATAAGGCATGATGAGGCTGCCAGTTCTGACAAAAAATGCAGCTGAAAAATATGTGCAGGACTTTAAGGGGTACATAGAGGCTGAAAAATTAAAACCCCAACAAGTGTTCAATTGTGACAAAACAGGGCTGCTTTGGAAGAAAATGCCAAACAGGACCTATATTACTCAGGAGGAAAAGGCACTCACAGGATGGAGGAAGTTAGTCTTCATCAAAGATTAAGGACTGTACAGTGTGGACAAAGGTGCAAGCATTTATGGATGAACATTGCCCTGACACAGCTGTTGCAAGCCTTATTGGTAACATGTACAATGACAGTGTTGTGTCCCATTTTAGGGAAATCTTAAGAGACGCCAGAAACAGAGCTCTCTAGACAGATTTTTGGTGCGACAGGGCTCCAGTGACTCTCAAGCTGGTCCTGGTGCCATTAAAAAACAAAGATGGGAGGTAATCCCAGAAAAGGACTTGGTACCTGAAGTCTTTATGGAAGGAGAATTCCCTTCCAAACAATTGTAAACTCCTCCATCCTCTGCCCTCCTCCCATCTCATCACTCATCAATAAATCCTCAATAAAGGTAAGTGTCATTTCAGTATTGTTTATTCTGTTTGTCTCATTGTTTTCTGTGTAGGAAAGTGTATATTTCATGTAAAAAATTTTTTTTAATACTTTTGGGTGTCTGGAATGGATTAATTGGATTTCCATTATTTCTTATGGGGAAAATTAATTCAGTTAACATCAAAATCGGTTAAAGGCAAGCTCTCTGGAATGGATTAATGCCGTTACCTGAGGGTCTACTGTACTTCTAAACTGTCATGACTTGCAATACCCACGAAAATTAAGAAAATATAAAAAAAAGCTATAGTAGTAGTTTAATAAGCATTTATAACTCATAAATAACTTTTAAGATACTCTTCCAGCTGTTTATGGCTGACCAGAATCCTCCTGCCCAGGATGCAGCTGGACATCGATGTCTTGCTGGAGTTCAGCATCTTGATCAGACTGACTACAAGCAGCGGTAGCATTTTGCAGACGAATAGGTCCACAGTCTTTATGTCCAACACAGACTGACTGATGCTAGTGCCACCGTTGCTTTCCGACTACCAACAATGGATTTTTTTTTTTTTTTTTTTTTTTTTTGACTCTTAAGTTAGTGGAACTTTATTTAGTGGAAGCTAACTGGTCCGCTAATGGTTTCCAAAGTTAGCGGAAATTCTAATCCGCTAAACAAAAAGTTAGTTTCGCTAATTAGCAGTTATTGGATTTGTGGAACTGTGCCCACCACTGAATACTAGTGTATTGTATCTCAGTTATTATGAGATGATTTACCTTTTTTTCAGTTGTCTGGCCGTGAAATGTTTACCTTTAATCCAAACTTGGCAGTTGGAGGAGATGATCTTGAAGAAGGTGATGAGTCATTTGATGTGCACAATTTGGGAAAAGATCCTGAGAATGGTGAACAAGAAATTGAGGTAAATAGTAATGCTTAATTTCTCAATTAGGTACACCCAGTACTGAAACTTGTGCATATAAAAAGTAAATAATGTATATCTAAATTATTCCTCTTACAGGGTTTAAGTCTTTCCAAGCAGGTTGAGTTAGCTTGCTGTTACTCTTTAATGTTTTACAGTTTAATTCTGTTATGCAGAAAGTTCACTATCTTGAAATGGAAGTGTTACTTTTCTCTTGTAACCAAATCTGAAATGAAATTATTATTGTATGTATTCTGTCTTCTGGTATATACAGATTAACTAAAGGACCTGTATCTAAGTAGTTTGAAGAGCAAATATTGTACTACTATGTCCATTCAGAGTTTAACCTAAGTTTCATTGTAGTATTATATCATACCTTACACTGTACATTACAGTATGTACACATACCCATGATTTCTGAGATCAAATATGTACCACAGTCATAATTTGCAGTAGCTGTGTTTGTTATTGACTGATATGAAATATAAAAAGAGTGAGAATGCAAGAAAAATGTTGTGTTGTGAAAAGATTTTGTGATAGCCAACACTACATATTGAAAACTCTTAAATCTCATATTCCACTAAAAAAAACACTATAAATCAGCAGTAACTATACAGTTGGAAGAGAAAAATGCAAATAAACAAAGGATAAATAAATGAAGTGTATAAAAAAAATATCAAACCACAATAGAACTTGCAGCAGAGGATTTGTAAAATAAATTTAGATTTACGAAAGCACTGGTTTGGTGATAGAATTGTAGACTAGTGAAACACTGCTAAGTAGCATTATTCAGAGAGTTGTTTAGACAGCTTTAAAAATAAGTTTGACAAGAACACGAGTAGAAGTAGTTAACTGAGTAGGACTAGTAGGCCTGTTGCAGTTTAACCCAGGTTTCACCAGTGAACATTATCATACACTAAGCTTATTTACATTTTTTAACACATAGTAACAGTCATACTATAACAATTGCTATACTGTAGTTTCTTTAATTTTATTATTTTTTTATTGGTAAAAAGTCTGATCATCTTATCACTGGCAGGATAGAGTACATGATCAAACATTAACACGAAGCATGACATTAATTAAAATTTAATTAGTCTTTTAATTGTTGCCCTTTGTTAATTGAAGCATTAAGCAGTATTAAATAGTTTTATAATGAAATATTTATGTACGTACTTGTAGCTGTGTAATTAAAAAAATACGTATATTACAGTTTCCATTTGGGTCAACACAGTTAAAATAAAATTTCTATTTCAGTACAGGGAAATCAATATCAATGACCTGCTATCTGAGTACCAGGAAGTCGAATCATCAAATGTATCCATAGCCAAACCTGATAGACTACAGCAACTGCAAGCTGAGATAATATTAGATGCAGGTAAGATATCCTTTAATTAACATATTGGAGTAAGAACAAAGTAACTTATGAAGGGATTCAAGGGAAACCATTAGCCAAACTTTAGTCTTGAAGGTGGAAGGGCAGTGCTAGCACTTTGAAGGAGTGGTGAGGATGTTGCAGTCAGAGAGTGATTTGTATTGTGATGTCAGCATACTTATAACAAGACAATAATTGAATGAATGATAGTGCAAGTATATTCTTTGGGTCACCCTGCCTTGGAAGAAGTCAGCTACTGAGGTAAAAAAAAAAAATTTTTTTTTTTTTAACAAGTCGGCCATCTCCCACCGAGGCAGGGTGACCCAAAAAGAAAGAAAATCCCAAAAAAGAAAATACTTCTATCATCATTCAACACTTTCACCTCACTCATACATAATCACTGTTTTTGCAGAGGTGCCCAGATCCAACAGTTTACAAGCATATATAAAGATGTATAACATACCCCTCCAAACTGCCAATATACTAAACCCCTCCTTTAAAATGCAGGTTAACCATTGAATTGATGAAGGAAAAAAGGTGAGTGGTGCATTCAGCTATATGTGGAGACAAAAAACGTTATCTATGGAGGCAAAGAAGGGAATGTATGAAAGTATAGTGGTACCAACACTGTTATATAGTTGTGAAGCTTGGGTTGTAAATGCTGCAGTGAGGAGGCGATTGGAGGCAGTGGAGATGTCCTGTATAAGGGCAATGTGTGGTGTAAATATTGTGCTGAGAATTTGGAGTGTGGAAATTAGGGGAAGGTGTGGAGTTAATAAAAGTATTAATCAGAGGGCAGAAGAGGGGTTGTTGAGGTGGTTTGGTCATTTAGAGAGAATGGATCAAAGTAGAATGACATGGAGAGCGTATAAATCTGTAGGAGAAGGAAGGCGGGGTAGGGGTCATCCTCGAAAAGGTTGGAAGGAAGGGGTAAGGGAGGTTTTGTGGGCAAGGGGCTTGGACTTCCAGCAGGCGTGCATGAGCGTGTTCGATAGGAGTGAATGAAGACGAATGGTATTTGGGACCTGACGATCTGTTGGAGTGTGAGCAGGGTAATATTTAGTGAAGGGATTCAGGGAAACCGGTTATTTTTATATAGCCAGACTTGAGTCCTGGAAATGAGAAGTACAATGCCTGCACTCTAAAGGAGAGGTTTTGGGATATTAGCAGTTTGGAGGGATATGTTGTGTATCTTTATACATATATGCTTCTAAACTGTTGTGTTCTGAGCACCTCTGCAAAAACAGTGATTATGTGTGAGTGAGGTGAAGGTGTTGAATGATGATAAAAGTATTTTCTTATTGGGTCACCCTGCCTCGGTGGGAGACGGCCGACTTGTTGAAAAAAAATAAAAAGAGAAACTTTCGTTTTTCTTCTTGGGCCACCCTGCTTTGGTGGGATACAGCCGGTTTGTTGAAATAGTTAATACTAACTAATTTTATCAGTCATACAGTATGTGTGTATATAAGACACACACACATAAGAACTTTTTATTGGCAAACTTTTTACTTGGAAAGCTTTATCAGTCCATGTACATCTTATTTACATTCTGTCTCTATACACATACCAGGTTCCTGTAACCAGTAAATGCTGAGTCTGAAAAAGGGGCAGGAAAAAATTATCACCATGAGTGATTGTTTATTTTAAAAGAGCCCTTAACATTTTTACTAATCATGTTGTCTAAGATGTTCATGGATATAATAGGTATTCTTGATGGCCTGACCCTGAAGGATATCCTAGGGAAATATATCAATATCTGCTTTCTAATGTTTATGTAACTGCATTCTTTTCAATTAGCTAAAACTGCTGCGGCAGCTGCGACAATGGACACAGGAGCAGTGGATGGTGCAGTTGGGGGAACTGAGGCAGCCGATGTTGATATAGATGAGGAATTGTTTGATGGGGATGATGAAGACCTTGATGAGTTAGATGAGCAACTAGAAGATATGACAGTCTCCTAGAAGAGGCTTATGTAAGAGGATACAGTTTGTCATTATGGCTGAACTTATGCCTAAAATTGGCATACCATTAACACTTGATGGGATATAATTTTTTTATTAAATAAATTTTTTGTGATATACTCTGGAATGGATGCTAATATTAGTGTATCATTAAACAGTATCATAGCTGTCAGTCCATCTGTCTACATAAATAATCTTAAAAACTTGTACATTGACTTGTTTTCAACACTATTTCCCTATTGGCTCATGTTTAAATATGTTAAGTTTTACAGATTCATTGAAAAATTTAATTAAAATGGTTAGACATTGTCTTCTTCCATTCATATATATACTCATGCACTTTCTTACACCACCAGCATCTGAGAGTTCTCCATACTTATTATCTACAATCTAGTATTAACTGACCTGATAAATATCTAATATACTTAGCTTGTAATCAATAGATTCTGTGCACAAAACTTGCTGTCTGGTGTTCCTTTTGTAGTGGTGAATCCTTTAGAGCAAGATTTGGCCTTTATTATGTCAGTAACTGTATTAACTTCGTTGAGGTTAAATGTGATATATTCAGGAAAATATGAAGAGGGCTTTAGGGGGGCTTTATCATGATATTTATTTCAAGGTTAAATAAACTGCCATTTATTTCTAATTTTTATTTAACTTGTGTTGTTCATACTAAACGTTTATTTAGGCCATCGCATCATCATTTATAATTTATGCAAAAGTTTGTTTCCATGGCACCAGTATTATACAGAAACCTCAGTACCAATCAGTGTAAACTAAAAACAAGTAGTATTGAAACCCAAACTAATTAGCTGGATAATAATGGGAACTAAATAAGGAAAGGGGCCATGAAGATGTATATAGCCTTCAAAATTTTGTCCAGTGACAACAGTTAACATGTTAGGTCTCCATTTTACCGAACACAATTATTTGTTAATACACTTTAAACAGGATAGTTTCTTTGTGCAAAATTTTATAGTATTTACAATGCTGTAGAAATGAGGATAGCATATGGATACTGAAGATCTCTGGACTTGGTCCAGATTATGGTATTTCACTACCTGAAGAGAGAGAAATAGATATGCTTGTACAGTAGTACTGTATTTAGTTCTCTCTCTTCAGTCATGTGAAGGTAATCCCTATATACTTTGTACAGTTTCAGCTTCATAAAACTCCATTTCATACATCAATCTTTTCATCACAACAGAGGTTTAACTAAAGATATTTTATTTTTGCCCCTGGAATTTATTGTATCAGCACTTTCCTGCCTTGAATCAAGAGCAAAGAAAGATGACATTTGAATAATTATACAGATAAGTTAACAGCATTGCTGCTGCACACAATTGGCTCAAAATCATTCTCATTTCAGAATTTCTACTATCCTGTCCTTGGTTTTATCAAACATTTGCTTGTATCAAGCTCATATAACTACACAATTATTTCATAAATGCTGTGAAATACCTTCAGAATGAGGGAATGTTAAGGTCATGTGTATAACTGTTAAATGCTGTTATGTTGCACATATGCTTTGTACATTCAAACACATATGGAAGGCTGTCTTTGTTATGGTAGCAACTTGTGTTTTATAGCAGGTATAAGCTTTATATGCAAATGAACTTTTACCAGACATAACTTGCCTAAATAAAAGATGGGGTGGAGTTGTTTATTGTGTTTGAGAAATAAATGCTACCCACAATATTAATCAAAATAGTTTCATAGAGCCTTGTTAAACAATACAGAAAACCCCCTAAATAACAGATTTCTGCAATTTCAGACAAAAACATTGGCCAGACAAATGCTCTATCAGACAAAACAAATAATAGTCCATAAATCCACATTTTAACCCCTTTTATATATGGTACTAAATTTAAAAGGAGATACTTTTGTTTTTTCTTTTGGGTCACCTTGCCTCGATGGGATATGGCCGGTTTGTTGTAAGAAGAATAATAATTCCACATTATCTAGCGACAGTGTCCAGTTATCTTCTGAAGTATCGGGCCAAGTCTGCTAACACCGATGTTTGTCCTAGACGCATGCCACTTTGTACTTACTCTCACACTCGTCATACATTCTCTAAATTTTACCTGGATTTAAAGCATGTTGTTTGACTTTATTAATATTTTAAGTAAAGTGCAATTAGCAGTGACTTTTAATACAATTGATGATGCCAAGAGACAACTTGTGGTTCTCAGTGTTCAAAAGAAACTAATTAATTAACCCTTTCAGGGTTTCGGCTGTACTAGTACGGCTTACGCCCCAGGGTTTTTGACGTACTAGTACGCCTAAATTCTAGCGCCCTCAAATCTAGTGAGAGAAAGCTGGTAGGCCTACATATGAAAGAATGGGTCTATGTTGTCAGTGTGCGCAGTATAAAAAAAATCCTGCAGCACACAGTGCGTAATGAGAAAAAAAAAAAAAACTTTGACCATGTTTTTCAATTAACTCTTTCAGGGTAAAGGGCCAAAATCTGAAGTGGTGCCCCCAGTGCCCAAGAATTTAAAAAAAAAAAATTATTTTTTCTTATGAATGGTAGAGAATCTTTTTGTGAAGGTAATAAAACAAAAAGTACGAAATTTGATGGAAAATTGACGAAATTATGCTCTTACAAATTTTGATGTGTCAGCGATATTTACGAAACGGCGATTTTGCCGACTTTGACTCCCATTTTAGGCCAATTACATTATTACAGTCGACCAAATTCTTAGCTATTTCACTAGTATTACTTCTATTCTATCGATTGAGCACAAGAAATCGCCAAGTCAATTGTTTCAACTACAAAATAAAGTGATCGGAAATTGGTAATTTGGCCAATTTAACACAGTTCAAAATATTCCAATTTCAAAATAGGGTCCAGAATAAACAATGTAGGTATTCCTGGCACTAAACTAACATTTCCTCTGTTCATTAGTTATGTTTTGAGGCTTTACAAATAAATTCCATTTTGATTTTTTATTCACATAATGAATTTTTATTCACACTAAAAAATAGAAGATATACTGTTATGCAATATTGTAATGTATAAATATCATCACCACATTTGTGAATGTATATTAGACCCACCAGCTGGCGTGTATTAGACGTGTGAGGTCGTTTGTTTACTCTTGAACATCGGCAAAATTTAACATTTCCACTAATTTGAGCTCAGTTTCAAGCCATTTCCAGTGCTAAAACCAATCAAAATCATCTCTATTTCTGTAATATGTCTTCAATTCTATCAAATGAGACCGAGAAATTGCAAATACAACTATAAAAAAAACACTGCAAAGTCGCTGTTTTAATCGAAAATCACGGTCTCGTTTTTTTCTCTCATACACAGTGTGCTGCAGGATTTGTTTTATGTGGTGCACACATACCACATAGATGTATTCTCTCATATCTAGGCCCAAATTTACCACTCACAGTTTATCAGAGTGAGCTGAGCTCATGGCGTAGATCTACAGTTTGGACCCTGAACATAAAGCCGTAGATCTACGGGATGGACCCTGAAAGGGTTAAAACAGCGACTTTGCACTGCATTTTTGTATGGTATTTATGGTTGTATTCTAGTTTTCCTGGTATCAGAGTGAGCTGAGCTCATGGCGTAGATCTACAGTTTGGACCCTGAACATAAAGCCGTAGATCTACGGGACGGACCCTGAAAGGGTTAAAACAGCGACTTTGCACTGCATTTTTGTATGGTATTTATGGTTGTATTCTAGTTTTCCTGGTCTCATTTTATAGAATGGAAGACATGTTACAGAAATTGAGATGATTTTGACTGGTTTTACAATGAAAAGTACCTTGAAATTGAGCTCAAAGTAGCAGAAATGTTAGATTTTTACCAAAGTTCAAAAGTAAACAAATCATGCCAAGCGTCCAATACACGTCAACTGGTGAGTCTAATATTCTTTCACAAGTGCGCTGATATTATTTATACCATTTCTACACTAATGCAGTAGTCTGCATAACACTAAATCTTCTATTTTTGTAAGAATAAAAATTCAAAGTGGAAAGCCAAAGAAATATAAGAGGGGCCTGGGGATGTGACTAACGAACAGAGAGCTTATTTTAGTGCCAGGAATGTCTTTCTTGTTTATTCTGAACCCTATTCAGAAATTGGCATCTTTTGAAATTTGTGTGAAATTGGCAAAATTGCTGAATTCTGACCACTTTATAGGATAGTTGAAATCAGCGAATGGGTGGTTTCTTGTATTCATTCAATAGAAAAAATGGAGTTCTAGCGAAATAGTCATGATTTTTGTCGACTAGTACACTGGAATTGGCCGAAAATAGAGCTCAAAGTGGGCAAAATCGCCGATGCGTAAACATCGTCGAGACCGCTAACTTCGCGAGAGCATAATTCCTTAAGTTTTCCATCAAATTTCATACTTTTGGTGTCATTATGATTGGGAACCCCTCAAGGGAGGTTCCTTGATGTTGGTGAGGGGCTCTTGATTTAGGGAATTGGATCTGTGCTCCAGTTCCCCAAATTAAGCCTGAATGCCTTCCACATCCCCCCCCCAGGTGCTGTATAATCTATCGGGTTTAGCGCTTCCCCTTGATTATAATAATAATATGATTGGGAAAAGATTTTTTTTTTTTTTTTTTTGAAATTTGGGCGACCCTGAGAACAAGTCTCGGAGAGGGCCTGGCGACCCTGAAAGGGTTAAGGTCAAGTCTGGCAGTTCAGTAGCAGGGGTATGTTAAATCTGTCATCTCAGTCATCTACATTATTTTCACTAATAAAGCTTTACAGCTCCCCTGACTCAAAATAAGTTATTGAGACACCACTATTGATGCGTCTTTGCAGGAAGTCCAAGCCCCTCACACAAAACCTTTACTCCTTTCCTAGGACAACCCCTGCTCTGCCTTCCTTCCCACTACAGATTTATATGCCCTTCAAGTCATTCTACTTTGTTCCCTCTTCTCTAAAAGTCTGAACTACCTCAACAACCCCTCTGGATAATACTTTAAGAAACCCCACACCACCACCTGATCTTCAAGTTACAGATTCTCTGCATTATATTTACACCACACTTTGCCCTCAGACATGCCACTACCTCCAGCTTTCTTGTTGCAACATTCACCACCCATGCTTCACACCCATATAAGAGCATTGATACCACTATACTTTTGTACATTCCCCTCTTTGTTTCCATGGATAACATTCTTTGTCTCTACAGACCCCTCAGTGCTAAATTCACCTCTTTCCCTTCATCACTTCAGTGATTCACCTCATCTTTCATAGACCCATCTGCTGAGGAGTCCACTCCCAAATACGTGAATACATTCACTTCCTTCATATTCCCTCCCTCCCTTACCTGGAGTCTACCTGGAAGTTATTCCGGGGATCAATGCCTCCATGGCCAGGCCTCCCCATGAATCAGGGCCTGGTCAACCAGGCTGTTACTGCTGGCCGCACGCAGTCCAACGTATGAACCACTGCCCGGCTGATCCGACACTAACTTTAGGTATCTGTCCAGCTCTCTTGAAGGCAGCCAGGGGTTTATTGGTAATTTCCCTAATGCTTGGTGGGAGGCTGTTGAACAGTCTTGGGCCCCGGACACTTATTGTGTTTCCTCTCAGTGTATCAGTGGTGCCCCTACTTTTAACTGGAGATATTTTGCTGCCCAGTCTTTTACTTTCGTAGGGAGTAATTTCTGTGTGCAGATTTGGGACCATTCCTTCCAGGATTTTCCAAGTGTAGATTATGTTATCTCTCTCTCCTGCGTTCCAACGAGTACAGGTCAAGTGCTTCCAAGCATTCCCAGTAGTTAAGGTGCTTGACAGAACTTATACGTGCAGTAAAGGTTCTCTGTACACTCTCTAGATCTGCAATTTCACCTGCTTTGAACGGAGATGTTAATGTACAGCAGTATTCCAGCCTAGAGAGAAGGGATTTGAAAAGGATCATCATTGGCTTGACATCCCTCGTTTTAAACGAGGGATGCCAAGCCAATGATGTCACCTCCCAGAACAGACAGGCAGCCTTTGGAGATATACCCATCATCTGTAGGACACCCCGCCCACTTCTCGGAGATCCGGGAAGGGAGCAGGGCACCTCCAGACAATTCAGATTCCATGGCAAACTACACCACCCCTGATGGACCCCATGGAGTGAGATGAACCCCAGCAAACTTCCCTCTACCTAGAAACCGTAATGCCAGATGGGAGGACCTGAGGCTACATACGTGATGGGGAAAAGGGAGGGAGGAGGAAAGGGGGGAGAAAGGATGGGGATGGAATAGAGAAGGGAGGATTGGGGGGTACTTAGGTTCTGTCTGAGGAAGCAGACCAAAGGGTTTAATTCCTTAGACAAAGAGCCTCTTTGCCACATCAAGGAGCCCCTCTTGAAGAGGACCTCAAAGGGAGACAGCCAGAACATTAAAAAATATATAATTTTTTTATTAATATATAATTTATTTATTAAAGTTTTTACATCTACATTTGTGAAGATTTACAGAGCATTGTAATGTAGCTCATTAACCCATAAACCCAAATTTATGAAAATGGTTTCTAAGGTCATGAACTGAAGAGGCAGAGAAATAGAACAATTGAGGCATAAGAAAATCTGAGGATACTGTATTATGGTATTTTCTGCCTTCAGAAAAATGCTGGTGAGCAACTCTTCATCCAAGGAATCAGAACTAGGTTTAGCGTCAAACCTGATTACCTCCCAGTTGCCAGGTTATGTAGGACCCCTATATATTTAATAACAATCAAATTACTTTTAGTGCTAAACTCGAAAGAGTCACACAGCCCTGGGTTTAGACCTTACCATGAAAACATGCAATTATTTAGGAACCTAGCCATAGCATATTTGGGAATTAATTTCTATTATAAATCCTTGCTTTAAAAGACGTGGTTACCAAAAATAAGGTCTTACATGCTTCCAAATATAAAATAAATAGAATGCATTCCTTTGTTATATTCATGACATCTATTGAGAAAAGGAAGCAAAGACTAACATAACACTCAATTTTAACAATTATTTTTAACACTTTCTCCTAAAAAAATTTTCATATATGTAATGTATGTTAATGCATAAAAGAAAAAGATTAAAGTGGAATTCTATTTAAACACAAAAATAATAAAACATCTTGGGATTAAACCCATTTCCTGGGTTATAACAAAACCAGTAATAGGTGGGGGAACAAGCATATTGGCATACTTAGCCTCTGTTCAATGGAGTGACAATGTTGGTGCTAATATCTTTATCTGAGTAATGGAAGTCACCCTCTTCCTCAAATTAAGCTGATACCTTCCTTACTACCCTACAGGTTTAGTGTTTTCCTACGATTTTAACAATAAGACCTAGCTTCTGTGTTCTAAAGAAAATGTTATAACTGATAAACTTAGTATAAATACTGGCCTAGCAACCCTATAGTTCAGGGTATGATCCTCTTTGGGGAGACAATGTTACTTTACATTTCAGTGCAATCCCCTCAAAAGAAGTTCCTTAATGCTGATGGTGAGGGACTTTTACTCTAAGGAATTGGACCAATGTGCCAATTTCTTGAATCGAGCATGAATGACTGTCACTTCCCAACATACTGTATGACCCTTATGGGTGTAGCACTCTCCTCATGAATGTAATTATCGAGAATACAGTACTGCTAAATCCCCAAAGGCTTCTCGTAAAAAAGGCACCTACAGTGGTACCTCAGGATACGAACAGCTCAAAACTCGAACAATTGTGTAAGTATTTATGTAAGCGCTTTTGTATATGTATTTTTGGGGGTCTGGAACAGATTAATCTACTTTACATTATTCCTTATGGGAACAAATTCGTTCAGTATTGGCACTTGAACAGCCTTCTTGAACAAAATAAATTCGTATCCCGAGGTACCACTGTATTTCAAATACTATATTCAGACTTTTCTTTTTTTACTATCTACAAAAATGACATATTGACCCATAAATGCCAGCTCCTAATTATTGTATGGTTCTGGCCACTGCACAAAAAAATGAACAGCTTACCATTCCTGTTAGCATAAAATAAAGTAATACTAACATATGATGTGTATGCATCCACATGCCCATTACCATTATAGTCCTGACACACTTATTGAAAAGATAGTATCAATCAGTGTTTGTTGAAAAAATTACAAGTTGCAGAAAAAGCTCTTACTAGAACACTACATTAGATCTTTACCAGGACGATACTTGTTAAAGCTCTACACAGAGCAAAACAGTTCCACTCCAAGTTTGTTATGCAATGTGTCTTTTCTTCAATACTGTCAGCAGTATGTCATTCAGACCCACTTTAGTATTTTGTATTACCATTATCTGCATCATATAGTAGTTCCACTTAGACAAATAAATGTTGCTATATTATAATATACCTCAGTAATATAAATAAAGTATAAACAAATTGTTCAGTATAGGATACTGTACACACTACGCCAGTTATGGAGTATATGGAGGGGGTGGATGCCCTTCCACTGGTGGCGGAGGCTCCAGATCACTTAAGTATGGGATGTGAGAAGCCAATGAACTTCCAGGTGGGACTGAAAAGGTTTCTAATCCTTCAAGGCCACCCCAGTCCTCCATCAGAGGAGCAGAATCTGTCTCCTGGAACAGGTGCACTGGTCGAAGCCAACTACAACCCACAGCTAAAACTGACATACCACCTAAAAGATATAAAGCAAAATAATTAGAACTGCTCAATATCTTTTTTCTTCTCATAAAATAATAGCCTTCTCAGTATATACTGAACACCAACTGAAATCATTTGAATTTTTTCAGTTTAATCCAAATTATAATAAAGCATTCCAACAATTGGATATGATGCAGGTTTTAATGAATTATATTCACACACATACTAACTGTTGTATTCCGAGCACCTCTGCAAAAACAGTGATTATGTGTGAGTAAGATGAAAGTGTTGAATGATGATGACAGTATTTTCTTTTTGGGGATTTTCTTTCTTTTTGGGTCACCCTGCTTCGGTGGGAGACGGCCGACTTGTTAAAAAAAATAAAACATACTAACAGACACAGTAAATGCTGAACTGCTAAAAATATTTACTTGGATGATTACCAACAAACTTACTCTCAGTACTGACAAAACCTACTTCATGCTTTTTGGAAACAAGAGCTTCAAATGTACAGTTAAACATATTGATAAATGGTTCACCTATCTCGAGACAGGTAGAGGGCAAATTTCTAGGTCTCCACCTTGACTGCAGTCTCAAATTTCAAACACACATACAGCAAATTTCCAAAAAAGTCTCCAAAACAATAAGCATCCTTTCAAGGATACGGTATTATGTACCCCAATCAGCTCTTCTAGCTTTGTACCACTCTCTCACTTACCCTTACCTCACCTATGGTATTTGTGCATGGGAATCAACCACAGCAAATCACCTTAAGCCTTTAATAACCCAGCAAAAAGCTGCAGTGCGATTGATTACTAACTCCTGCATTAGACAACACACTCCACCACTTTTCAAGAGTCTTAACTTACTAAATATACAAAACATCCACACTTATTACTGTGCCTACTACATACACAGAACACTATAATGTAAACCCTCCTCTCAAACTCCTCCTTGATAACTATAACAGAACACACAACCATAATACGAGACACAGATCACTCTTCGATGTTCCCCGTGTTCATCTCTCCCTATGCAAAAATGCTATGTATGTAAAAGGCCCAAAGATCTGGAATTCATTACCAGAACAAACTAAAGGACCCCTGTCTGCAAATCAGCTTAAGGACCAAATAAGAAATCACCTCATCACCCAAAATTAACCAGACAAACCATACCTAACCACTACCAGTTTCTCAAAAGCTACTCATATTGTGCTGATGATTGCTCAGCCACTTACTACTTTGAAATTAGTACGTCTGTTCTTTTCGCTGTTTTAAATAGTAGTAGACTAATACAGTACAACATAATGTAAATTGTTCCATTGTAATACCAAATTTCATTGTTTTAAGCAGTACTAAACTGTAATACATCACACTGTAAATTGTTTTAAATTGTTACATTGTAACACTGTAATCTTTATTAACTAATTCAATAGTGTAAAAAGTTTGTACTAAACTTATCAAAACCATGTAACATCACCTGATATAACATTAAATTCTCCTGTACTCACTAACTCATCTAATAACCATATGAACTATGTATTATTGCCTTACTATTCTTAAGTTAATCTTCAAGTTTGCCCGAAATGCTCAGCATACAGAGGGGCTTGTGGCATGTACACCCAACTATTATATTTCTCTGTACAACCATGTAATTTGTCAAAATAATAAATCTAATCTAATTTAATCCACATACTTTGGTACACAATATGGTGCTGGAATACTTACTGAGCCAGCAAAAAAAAAATAAGCATATATTTCAAGTCAACACTACTATACGACAGATAATGTAATGGTTTAAGGCAGTTGCAATATATGAAAAACAAAGATATATAAATCTTCTATCTCCAGATTCTGAAGTCAAACAATAAAAGAAAGTATAATGTAAATAATCAGTCCACAGTGTTTCGATGGTCAACTAGATATTAATACATCTGTAAGCTTTGGAATGATCTCACCCAAAGTAAAGCAAATTTTCTAAGGGAAATTTAATTAAGATCATCGTAAAGTGGTAACAAATATTTAAAAAGCAAAAATACTGAATATACACCTTCATACTCTCCATTTAAAAAAAAAAAAATGATCAAGACAGTAATTTAATACAGTATGATGACCATTTTGTATACTGAGAGAGCTTAAGTTAGATTGCTGAATGCATGCACATTATGAACAGGTTTACTTAAGTGAACCAACTCTGAAGTTCGGATTTGAGAGATCAAGTACTAAGTGCATTGGTAGCCATGGTCTAATCAGGAAACTTGAGAGAGGTGTTCACTACCTTCAATACATCATTAACTATCCTGACCTAGATTGTATCACTGCCCATTGAGCATTTGTAGTTTTACTTTTATACTAACAGGGAAGCTCTAGACTGTTGGGGTCATATAGCATCTGGGCAATGTAGAGTTTCAGTCCAGGGGAAGTCATAGTCCATGGAACAACAGCCCCTCTCCAGCATCAAAGCATCTTCATAGAACAAGAGCCTCTCTCCAGCATCAAGGCACTTCCATGGAAGGCAGGAACACCACCTTGTCAATTTACATAAATCGTGTAATTTTTTCGAGGATTAAGGTTATTGCCAAACAAAAAAAAATGGGCACTGAAAGTTTTATTAATCACATCTCAAGCCTGGAGGCATAACCTTGCTGCACTTGTCATGGATTTACCAGTAAGGATGATGCTACAACTACAACCCCCATATCTGCCTCATTGTGAGCTAAGCTATAGAAGTAGAGAAAACTTCAAAGAGAATAAAGAATAAAGAGCAAAATGTATTTAAGGGAAAGTAAACTGACATGCAAATAAGATATTTAAGACTATGGACAAAGTAGGGCACAGTATCACATACTGTACTTTGACAAAATACAAAGTAAGAGTTCTTAGAGCAATTTATGCATCGGCAGTTTTGCTAACCTTGAGTCCTATTTTATGCCAATTCCACTGTTCCAGTTGACCATATTCTTAGCTATTTCACTAGTATGCCTTCCAATTTATTGAATGAGCACAAGAAATTGCCCACTCAACTGCTTTAAAAAGTGCACAGATGTCAGTAATTTAGCTAATTTTTACACAAAATTAAAAAATACCAATTTAAAAATAGAGTTCAAAATAAACAATGTAGACATTCCTGGCACTAAAACATTTCCTCTGTTCATTAATCACATCCTCAAACCTCTCCTATATTACACTTGCCTTCCATTTTTAATTTATAATCACACAAAAATAGATTTACTTATTTATGATGTTCCAATAATCAAATTGGACCTATGAAAAACCAATAAAACAGATTGGGGGTGTGGGGGTGCTTTACCTGTCCTTGGAAAAACTGGAAAAAATTGAACATTTCCACTACTTTGAGCTCAACTTCAAGCTACTTGTGGACAAGAAACCAACCAAAATCATCTCTGTTTCAGAAGCATGTTTTCCAATGTATCAAATCATACCAAGAAACAGCCAATAAAACCATAAAAACTACCCAAGAAAACACCTCAAAGTCACTATTTGAAATCACACACACAATCTGAGTTTTGCTTTTCCCATCACACACTGTGTAGGGTAGGATTTTTTGTATGTTGTGCACACTTACCATACAGACCCATTCTTTCATATCTAGGCCAAAATTTACCACTCAAAGCTTATTCAAGTAGGCTGAACTCATGATGCAAAACTACGGTGAGGTACCCTGGCCTCAATGACAAGTTCTACATGATGGCCACGAAAGGGTTAAGCTCTAAACCCATTAAGGACATAAAATGCCTATGGAATGGAAGATAATGAAGTTAGATTTAAGGAAGAGGAGAATAGCTCCAATTCCTAAGATCAAGATACTTTGTCCTGAAGGCATTCTCATTTTTAAACACCCTACTCTCAGTGAAATCAGGTCACAAGTCTAGTGCATACAGTATTCACATTTTCAACATACTCCATCTGAACATATCTACTGATGCACAGGTTCAGTACTGGAATACATAAATAGTACTTCACTGTGTTGCAGATCAGTCCACTAATAATGTTAAATCTGTAAATCAGGAATTTCCAAAAAAAGGGCCAAAATATATCATGCATGCTATACCTGCAAATATAAGAAGATAAAAACCAACATCCAGCTTGACCTGTACACGAGCCACAGCCAAGGGACCAATGACAGGCTTAGTGGCTTCCTGCTGAGTCTCAATCAAGGTAGTGATGTAGTAGCACATTCCAACACACACAACACAAACCAACACTGTAATAAAGTGCCAACAATTATATAACTGGGGCAACAAGCGAGTAGAGACACGTAAAGTTTCACCTTCATCAAGTACTTAATAAAGCCTCATGTAGTTGAAATGTACAAATAAAGGTCTCCTTTTTTCTCAAAGTCGGCTATGCCAATCTTCAACACAGACATGTAATGCAGGGCAAGCCTTTATATTAGCTGACATTTCATGCTGGGCTGAGCTTTATCAAGCCAGAGGCTTAACCTGCAGTAGGTATCATTATACCTACTATCTATATCCCAAACCATGTAATAAAAATTATACACAACATATTACCACTCCATGAAAAAAAAAAAAAAAAAAGAAAAAAAAGGCACAATACCGTGACTGGAACGATACACAAATAACCCGCACATAGAAGAGAGGAGCTTACAACGACGTTTCGGTCCGATTTGGACCATTTACAAAGTCACATTTTGTAAATGGTCCAAGTCGGACTGAAATGTCGTCATAAGCTCCTCTCTTCTATGTGCGGGTTATTTGTGTATCACTCCACGATATATTTATTACTTGACTGAAACTTATTACAATACTATAGTCATAGGAAAGTGCTAAACCAAAAAGGGTCATGCAGTGCCTGGAAAATGTAAAGAAATTGGGTTTGATACAAAGAAATGGGGGGGATATAGTGTTGGAGTGGTTGGTATTTTTGTTTAACCCTTTCAGGGTCCGTCCCGTAGATCTACGGCTTTACGTTCAGGGTCCAAACCGTAGATCTACGCCATGAGCTCAGCTCACTCTGATAAACTGTGAGTGGTACATTTGGGCCTAGATATGAGAGAATACATCTATGTGGTATGTGTGCACCACATAAAACAGATCCTGCAGCACACTGTGTATATTTTTTTTTTTATTATCACACCGGCCGATTCCCACCAAGGCAGGGTGGCCCGAAAAAGAAAAACTTTCACCATCATTCACTCCATCACTGTCTTGCCAGAAGGGTGCTTTACACTACAGTTTTTAAAACTGCAACATTAACACCCCTCCTTCAGAGTGCAGGCACTGTACTTCCCATCTCCAGAACTCAAGTCCGGCCTGCCGGTTTCCCTGAATCCCTTCATAAATGTTACTTTGCTCACACTCCAACAGCACGTCAAGTATTAAAAACCATTTGTCTCCATTCACTCCTATCAAACACGCTCACGCATGCCTGCTGGAAGTCCAAGCCCCTCGCACACAAAACCTCCTTTACCCCCTCCCTCCAACCCTTCCTAGGCCGACCCCTACCCCGCCTTCCTTCCACTACAGACTGATACACTCTTGAAGTCATTCTGTTTCGCTCCATTCTCTCTACATGTCCGAACCACCTCAACAACCCTTCCTCAGCCCTCTGGACAACAGTTTTGGTAATCCCGCACCTCCTCCTAACTTCCAAACTACGAATTCTCTGCATTATATTCACACCACACATTGCCCTCAGACATGACATCTCCACTGCCTCCAGCCTTCTCCTCGCTGCAACATTCATCACCCACGCTTCACACCCATATAAGAGCGTTGGTAAAACTATACTCTCATACATTCCCCTCTTTGCCTCCAAGGACAAAGTTCTTTGTCTCCACAGACTCCTAAGTGCACCACTCACTCTTTTTCCCTCATCAATTCTATGATTCACCTCATCTTTCATAGACCCATCCGCTGACACGTCCACTCCCAAATATCTGAATACGTTCACCTCCTCCATACTCTCTCCCTCCAATCTGATATTCAATCTTTCATCACCTAATCTTTTTGTTATCCTCATAACCTTACTCTTTCCTGTATTCACCTTTAATTTTCTTCTTTTGCACACCCTACCAAATTCATCCACCAATCTCTGCAACTTCTCTTCAGAATCTCCCAAGAGCACAGTGTCATCAGCAAAGAGCAGCTGTGACAACTCCCACTTTGTGTGTGATTCTTTATCTTTTAACTCCACGCCTCTTGCCAAGACCCTCGCATTTACTTCTCTTACAACCCCATCTATAAATATATTAAACAACCACGGTGACATCACACATCCTTGTCTAAGGCCTACTTTTACTGGGAAAAAATTTCCCTCTTTCCTACATACTCTAACTTGAGCCTCACTATCCTCGTAAAAACTCTTCACTGCTTTCAGTAACCTACCTCCTACACCATACACTTGCAACATCTGCCACATTGCCCCCCTATCCACCCTGTCATACGCCTTTTCCAAATCCATAAATGCCACAAAGACCTCTTTAGCCTTATCTAAATACTGTTCACTTATATGTTTCACTGTAAACACCTGGTCCACACACCCCCTACCTTTCCTAAAGCCTCCTTGTTCATCTGCTATCCTATTCTCCGTCTTACTCTTAATTCTTTCAATTATAACTCTACCATACACTTTACCAGGTACACTCAACAGACTTATCCCCCTATAATTTTTGCACTCTCTTTTATCCCCTTTGCCTTTATACAAAGGAACTATGCATGCTCTCTGCCAATCCCTAGGTACCTTACCCTCTTCCATACATTTATTAAATAATTGCACCAACCACTCCAAAACTATATCCCCACCTGCTTTTAACATTTCTATCTTTATCCCATCAATCCCGGCTGCCTTACCCCCTTTCATTTTACCTACTGCCTCACGAACTTCCCCCACACTCACAACTGGCTCTTCCTCACTCCTACAAGATGTTATTCCTCCTTGCCCTATACACGAAATCACAGCTTCCCTATCTTCATCAACATTTAACAATTCCTCAAAATATTCCTTCCATCTTCCCAATACCTCTAACTCTCCATTTAATAACTCTCCTCTCCTATTTTTAACTGACAAATCAATTTGTTCTCTAGGCTTTCTTAACTTGTTAATCTCACTCCAAAACTTTTTCTTATTTTCAACAAAATTTGTTGATAACATCTCACCCACTCTCTCATTTGCTCTCTTTTTACATTGCTTCACCACTCTCTTAACCTCTCTCTTTTTCTCCATATACTCTTCCCTCCTTGCATCACTTCTACTTTGTAAAAACTTCTCATATGCTAACTTTTTCTCCCTTACTACTCTCTTTACATCATCATTCCACCAATCGCTCCTCTTCCCTCCTGCACCCACTTTCCTGTAACCACAAACTTCTGCTGAACACTCTAACACTACATTTTTTAAACCTACCCCATACCTCTTCGACCCCATTGCCTATGCTCTCATTAGCCCATCTATCCTCCAATAGCTGTTTATATCTTACCCTAACTGCCTCCTCTTTTAGTTTATAAACCTTCACCTCTCTCTTCCCTGATGCTTCTATTCTCCTTGTATCCCATCTACCTGTGTATAATGTGTATAATGAGAGAAAAAAAATGAAATCGTGATTTTTCGATTAAAACAGCAACTTTGCAGTGTTTTTTCGTATGTTTTTTATAGGTGTATTTGCGATTTCTTGGTCTCATTTGATAGAATGGAAGACATATTACAGAAATAGAGATGATTTTGATTGGTTTTAGCATTGGAAATGGCTTGAAACTGAGCTTAAAGTAGCGGAAATGTTAAATTTTTGCCGATATTCAAGAGTAAACAAACGACCTCACACGTCTAATACACGTCAGCTGGTGGGTCTAATATACATTCACAAATATGGTGATGATATTTATACAATTATTACAGTATTGCATAAGAGAAAAATCTTCTATTTTTTGGTGTGAATAAAAATTCATTATGTGAATAAAAAAATAAAAATGGAATTTATTTGTAAAGCCTCAAAACATAACTAATGAACAGAGGAAATGTTAGTTTAGTGCCAGGAATGCCTACATTGTTCATTCTGGACCCCATTTTCAATTTGGAACATTTTGAACTTTGTGTTAAATTGGCCAAATTAACAATTTCCGATCACTTTATTTTGTAGTTGAAACAGTTGACTTCGCGATTTCTTGTGCTCAATCGATAGAATAGAAGTAATACTAGTGAAATAGCTAAGAATTTGGTTGATTGGAATAATGTAATTGGCCTAAAATGGGAGTCAAAGTCGGCAAAATCGCCGATTCGTAAATATCGCTGACACATCAAAATTCGCGAGAGCATAATTTCGTCAATTTTCCACCAAATTTCGTACTTTTTGTTTTATTACCTTCACAAAAAGATTCTCTACGATTTCATAAGAAAAAATAACAAATTTTTTTTTTGAAAATTCTTGGACACTGGTGCGTGACTCCAGATTTGGGCCTTGGACCCTGAAAGGGTTAATAAATGTATGAAAGAGGGGAAGGTACCTAGAGATTGGCAGAGAGCATGTATAGTCCCTTTATATAAAGGGAAGGGGGACAAAAGAGATTGTAAAAATTATAGAGGAATAAGTTTACTGAGTATACCAGGAAAAGTGTATGGTAGGGTTATAATTGAAAGAATTAGAGGTAAGACAGAATGTAGGATTGCAGATGAGCAAGGAGGTTTTAGAGTAGGTAGGGGATGTGTAGATCAAGTGTTTACATTGAAGCATATATGTGAACAGTATTTAGATAAAGGTAAGGAAGTTTTTATTGCATTTATGGATTTAGAAAAGGCATATGATAGAGTGGATAGGGGAGCAATGTGGCAGATGTTGCAAGTATATGGAATAGGTGGTAAGTTACTAAATGCTGTAAAGAGTTTTTATGAGGATAGTGAGGCTCAGGTTAGGGTGTGTAGAAGAGAGGGAGACTACTTCCCGGTAAAAGTAGGTCTTAGACAGGGATGTGTAATGTCACCATGGTTGTTTAATATATTTATAGATGGGGTTGTAAACGAAGTAAATGCTAGGATGTTCAGGAGAGGGGTGGGATTAAATTATGGGGAATCAAATACAAAATGGGAATTGACACAGCTGCTTTTTGCTGATGATACTGTGCTTATGGGAGATTCTAAAGAAAAATTGCAAAGTTTAGTGGACGAGTTTGGGAGTGTGTGTAAAGGTAGAAAGTTGAAAGTGAACATAGAAAAGAGTAAGGTGATGAGGGTATCAAATGATTTAGATAAAAAAAATTGGATATCAAATTGGGAAGGAGGAGTATGGAAGAAGTGAATGTTTTCAGATAGTGTACTTGGGAGTTGACGTGTCAGCGGATGGATTTATGAAGGATGAGGTTAATCATAGAATTGATGAGGGAAAAAAGGTGAGTGGTGCATTGAGGTATATGTGGAGACAAAAAACATTATCTATGGAGGCAAAGAAGGGAATGTATAAAAGTATAGTAGTACCAACACTTATATGGGTGTGAAGCTTGGGTTGTGAATGCAGCAGCGAGGAGGCAGTTGGAGGCAGTAGAGATGTCCTGTCTAAGGGCAATGTGTGGTGTAAATATTATGCAGAAAATTCGGAGTGTGGAAATTAGAAGGCGTGGAGTTAATAAAAGTATTAGTCAGAAGGCTGAAGAGGGGTTGTTGAGGTGGTTTGGTCATTTAGAGAGAATGGATCAAAGTAGAATGACATGGAGAGCATTTAAATCTGTAGGGGAAGGAAGGCAGGGTACGGGTCATCCTCGAAAAGGTTGGAAGGAAGGGGCAAGGGAGGTTTTGTGGGCGAGGGACTTGGACTTCCAGCAGGCGTGCGTGAGCGTGTTCGATAGGAGTGAATGGAGACTAATGGTATTTGGGACCTGACGATCTGTTGGAGTGTAAGCAGGGTAATATTTAGTGAAGGGATTCAGGGAAGCTGGTTATTTTTATATAGCCGGACTTGAGTCCTGGAAATGGGAAGGACAATGCCTGCACTCTAAATGAGGGGTTCTGGATATTGACGGTTTGGAGGGATATGTTGTGTATCTTTATACGTATATGCTTCTAAGCTCTTGTGTTCTGAGTACCTCTGCAAAAACAGTGATTATGTGTGAGTGAGGTGAAAGAGTTGAATGATGATGAAAGTATTTTCTTTTTGGGGATTTTCTTTCTTTTTGGGTCACCCTGCCTCGATGGGAGATGGCCGACTATTAAAAAAAAAAAAAAATAATAGAGGGTGGTCCCAAATCCACTGGCAAGAACCTTTCGTTAGCATGGTGTCAATAAAAGTGACACATAGTAGGATGAAATATAAACAGTACATTGTTTGTAAATGCACCCAAACTACATCATTTACAGGATGGGCAGTCTCATTTTTGCTTCATCCAGCTGCTAAAACCGCTGACCCTACAGAGCAGACCCTTTTAACTACATTGATGAAAATTTACAACAATAATTTAATAACATTCCCATAACATCTGCAGAAGTTGGTGGATGAATTTGGTAGGGTATGTAAAAGAAGAAAATTAAAAGTGAATACAGGAAAGAGTAAGGTTATGAGGATAACAAAAAGATTAGGCAATGAAAGATTGGATATCAGATTGGAGGAAGAGAGTATGGAAGAGGTGAATGTATTCAGATATTTGGGAGTGGACGTGTCAGTGGATGGGTCTATGAAAGATGAGGTGAATCATAGAACTGATGAAGGGAAAAGGGTGAGCGGTGCACTGAGGAGCCTGTGAAGACAAAGAACTTTGTCCTTGGAGGAAAAGAGGAGATGTATGAGAGTATAGTTTTACCAACGCTCTTATATGGGTGTGAAGCATGGGTGATGAATGTTGCAGCGAGGAGGAGGCTGGAGGCAGTGGAGATGTCAAGTCTGAGGGCAATGTGTGGTGTGAATATAATGCAGAGAATTCGTAGTTTGGAAGTTAGGAGGAGGTGTGGGATTGCCAAAACTGTTGTCCACAGGGCTGAGGAAGGGTTGTTGAGGTGGTTCGGACATGTAGAGAGAATGGAGCGAAACAGAATGACTTCAAGAGTGTATCAGTCTGTAGTGAAAGGAAGGCGGGGTAGGGGTTGGCCTAGGAAAGGTTGGAGGGAGGGGGTAAAGGAGGTTTTGTGTGCGAGGGGCTTGGACTTTCAGCGGGCATGCGTGAGCGTGTTTGATAGGAGTGAATGGAGACAAATGGTTTTTAATACTTGACGTGCTGTTGGAGTGTGAGCAAAGTAACATTTATGAAGGGATTCAGGGAAACCGGCAGGCCGGACTTGAGTCCTGGAGATGGGAAGTACAGTGCCTGCACTGCACTTCCCATCTGGCGAGACAGTGATGGAGTGAACGATGGTGAAAGTTTTTCTTTTTTGGGCCACCCTGCCTTGCAAGTGAATAATAAAGAACAGCAGAAATATCATAAGGGATAAGTTTCATATCAAGCAAAAGAACAGTACCCCTTAAGAAAAAAAAAAATAATGGGAATGGTCCAGATGGTTAATTTCCAGAAACGAGTTCATAAATGTACTCTTAATCTGTTGTGTAAGAATGGTATATAATACCGACAAGATGAAATTAAGACACATGTGCAACATCTGGGTATCTTTATTGTAGACGTTTCGCCTACATATTGATAAAGCCACTGGATGGCGAAACGTCTACAATAAAGATACCCTGATGTTGCACATGTGTCTTAATTTCACTCTTAATCTGTAACAAAACTTACCAGAAAATATACCCGCTACAGCATTTTTTCTGAAACATTTCATGATACTACCCGAGGGGCCACTTATATCCAGCAACATCTGCACTAATGAAGAGCAAATCATCATAAAGATCAATCCAATGACAATTCGCATCAGTGCCACAATTTCTGGTGTCACACAAAACTTCAACTCTGGTGAGGAAATAATGCATAAATTTATGTTAAATATTTTTCCTCTGCAGTTTTTAATGTGAAAATTCTGAATCTACATGAATACATATACAATAACAAGTATTATAATAGGCAAATATGAAAGTATTTCATATTATATGTTCATTACCACTATGTACTAATTTTAGCTATACTCTGTAACATGTAACATATGATTTTTCTTTGATCATAGCAGAGATAACAATGTTTTTAAATACAGGAGGTATTTATATTACAAACGAGTTACATTCCTACTGTTTCAATTTACAAATGAGTTACATTCCTGGTGTTTCACCTGACAAATGAGTTACATTCTGGCAATTCAGTGTACAAATGAGTCACATACATTCTTGGTGTTGCAAGTTGTTCATTTACTAACAAGTGCATTTCTAGTGTTTCGACTTACAATCAGATGAAGAACTTTAATTGGTTCCTAAAAAGTGATCATTTAAAGTGTAGATGTGCATGTGTAACTTAATGTTTGCAGACTGGGGCCCTCCTGCATAGAGTATTAGTAGCTCTATTATTAGAGCAATGAATCAAACAAACTATTTTTATCAACAGCCTCACAAGAGCCTACCTTCACCATTTGTGTAATAGATGACATGTGACATGGATGAGCCAACATCCTTCCCCTCGACCGGCTGAAAGTGTCCTGGATGGAAGAAGAGATAGAGACCAATGGTATGGGTGGTACAACCCCCACCATCAAGCCAGAACCATTGTGGCTGACTCATACAAGCGCACACAACCACTATCACTACAATGCTCACTACCTGTAACATATAATTACAATGTAAAAATTAAATGATAAATAAAAACTAATGACTGGGCACCATATAGGTAATTATAAGTTGAAAATTACTGTCAATTTCTTAATAGATAAAATCTTTGACTTTATATATGACTGTCTTGCCGAACAAGTTTTGCCCCCCTTCCTTCTCCCAGTTCCTCAAAATCTTTAACACTGGTCAAATTCAGTTTTAATACATAAACAAATGAAAAACTATGTGTACCCAGTATTTATAGCCAAATTATGAACTTTAAATGTTAAATGAATACAGTAATGCTTTATTTGTCTTTTCTTTTTTTTTAAAGTTTATTACTGCTTGCACAGTATATGTACTGTATTTAAAATATATTTTCTTTAAATATGCTTTAGCAAAATACTACAGTAATTAGACAAATATAAAATCAAATTGCAACAACCAATTCTAATTTATAATACAGTATTATATACATAATTTAGGATAAACTAAGTCAGTCTTTATGGTACAGTGAAATCTGTAACCAAATAAAAATACAAAGCAATACATATATACATGTATTAAGTTCAACATTTTAACAAAAAAATTTAGGGTTAAAATAACAAACAATGTGTCTGCATAAGTAATCCCAAAGGAAACTTACCCCTGAAATGAGGTTTTTGCCATTGTCTTTGAAGACCTGTTGACGGCGCCTGGGATACAGACCCCCAACAGCATAGACCGGGTGGGCTGGCATGGTGCAACTATGCTAATGTAGAGACCCCAGTGACAAGTGACAAAAGCTGGGTAGATCTCACATAGTGTTTTGGTGCATGGCGTCTCATGGAGTGATTCACAGAAGCAGTAGTATCTCAGTAATCTATATAAAAATGAGAATGAAAATGAAAATCTTCATTTCTTACTTACAACAGTATGCTGTACTTGCATAGCTCTGAACATGCATCACTCACTCTATCAATATTAGAAACATTAGTTATTACTGTATATGGATCACATAAAATCAAATCATTTTATTTTACTTCATGTAAATACAGTACCAAACTTACGTTGGGAATAATAATATACTGTATGGTTAAAACCTATTCAGTACATCATATAAATTTACTGCTTTTCTCAGCTCAATAACAGCAGCCCCATGTAAGTTTTAATCTTTGAAGTAGTATTAAATTTGATCTTAGAGGTAAATAAGCTTTACTGACTAAGTTTTCAGATATTTTTTTATGGAATGCTGTTTTTTGAGGCCTTACCCATACTAGGTAATCAATCAATGGGGAGAGTTTATAATTTTTTCTACTAACGAAGAGTTTTCTCATTTATAAATTTGGTTAAACTATCAGTAAGCACTAACCAAATCTAGTCTAATCTAAAACCTATATTACACTGTTAGATAACTCTCTTGGTTATACAGTATTTTAAGATGTCACCGACACTGAAACCCACACGTCGATTAGCTTCTAGGTATCTATTTACTGCTTCTGGTAGTTATCAAGGGAAGCAGGTGAGGAGATTTAGCCATACACAGACCACCTCGGTCTGGGTTCAACCCAGAGTCAGAAGTGCTAGTATTGTGCTGTACTGTGGTGTCCTGTGGCTCAGTTGGCAATGTTCTCGTCTTTCACACAGTGTCAGTGGTTTAATCTCCAGAAAGGGTGGAAACGTCGGGCATGTTTCCTTACACCTGTTGTCCCTGTTCACCTAGCAATTAAGTAGGTACCCGGGTGATAGTCAACTGGTGTGTGTTACATCCTGGGGAACCCCAATGGAAATAAGACAGACAGTCCTCAACGACGCACGGACTTTCTTGGGTTATCCTGGGTAGCTAACCCTCCGGGTTAAAAATTCGAACAAATCTCATCTTACTGTGCTCACTCCTAGGTATAAGATTTTGTTGATCAATCAATAAATCAAATTTTATTTCCTCACAAGATTACATTGAGATTATGAACTTACAATAATGAGTTGCAGTGCAAAGAGAGCCACTCTCATGTTTAGGCATTATGGAGAGACTTAATTTAATGGCTTACAGACTACTTAATACTAAAGAAATTGATCACAGTTTAAGTTGTACATCTATAAGTTGTACATCAAATTTATCCTTAGGTTAAAGTGTCTTCTCACAGGATAATAACAATAATAAAAAGCGGTGGAGTGTGCAGGAGTTGGTAATCAATCACACTGTAGCTTTTTGTTGGGTTATTAAAGGTTTAAGGTGATTTGTTGTGGTTGAGCCCCATGTATAAATACCACAGGTGAGGTAAGGGTAAATGAGAGAGTGGTAAAGAGCAAGAGGAGCAGTTTGGGGTACACAGTACCGCATCTCTGAAAGGATGCCTACTGTTTTGGACATTTTCTTGGATATTTGCTGTATGTGGGTCTGGAATTTGAGACTGGAGTCAAGGTGGAGACCTAGAAATTTGTCCTCTGCCTGTCTCGAAATAGGTAAACCATTTATCAATATGTTTAGCTGTATATTTGAAGCTCTGTTTCCAAAAAGCATGAAGTAGGTTATGTCTATATTGAGATTAAGTTTGTTGGTAGCCATCCAAATAGATATTTTTAGTAGTTCGTAATTTAGATTATCTGTTAGTATAGTTGGGTTTGGGCGAGAGAAGACATAAGTAGCGTCATCTGCAAATAAAACCTATTAACTAACTCCTACGTAAAAATTCATGTTCAGAATTCAGTTAATAGGGGAATGCTTCAAATTAAACTCCTAAACAACGAAAAAAATTCATTAACATCAAAAACCCATAATTTTTTCTAATTAAAAAAATCTTTCCTATTCACAACGCACTACAAATTCCACCTTTGGCTTCACTATTATGCATTATAAACGATCCCAATACACTCCTAGAGTTCACTATCACGTCTGCTGATACAGAGTCCCAAATTGAGGTGAAAAAAAGTTGACCCAAAAAGTCACCTTGATCAGCCGTCTTCTGCTTCTAGGAAAATATAGCAAGTGATAATGTAAACAAAAACTCTCCCAGAGAAGAACTTTGGCTCACTATCCCTTGCTGTTGAGCCTATATTGTATTGTTGTATATTCCTTATGTATTCTTGTATACTTCATAATATATTCTTGTATACGTCATAATATATTGTTGTAGTCTTTATTATGTATAGCTGTATAATTCATAAGGTATTGTTGTGTTTTCATTATATATTGTTGTATACTTCATTATCCACAACTGTTAAAATAATCAAGGTGCTATTCTCAGGTGCTAAAGTAGAATAAGCTCACAATCTTGCCATTATATTCCAAAGCTCATTTATTCACAACCTATATTAGTCCCTTTTTATTATAATTTTAAACTATAATTATAACTTTAAAAAATTACCTTTATAGTACTACCTACTATCATATTCCCAAGCACTATTATATGATCATCACTTTATTTGTATTAGTCCCTTAGCTCATTATTTTACATTTGTTAAATAATTCAGGTGCTATTTTTTAGCTAAAGACTATTTACTTTGTTTTATACTTAATTCTAACTATAGATTCACTACAAATCTTATGATTACAAGCATTGATCCTGATACCAACCTCTTATTTAATGACTTAAATGAATCAAACAGTTACTGTAATTACTACACTGCAGAACAATCAAAGGCACTTCTCAGTGCCAACAACAACATAACTATCTTTAACTACAATATCAGATCTTTAAGCAAGCATTACGATGACCTCATAGCATTACTAAATTCCTTACATGCCAATATGTCCATCATTACACTAACTGAAACCTGGCTAAAGCCTGATAGTACAGATGTCTATGCCATTCCTGGTTACACAGCCATACACAACTGTAGGCCAGACCAACAAGGGGGTGGCACAGCCATATACTACTCAGACCAACTAGAATGTATCACTAATACTTGCACAAGGGATGAACATGGGGAATATATAATAGCTAAATTCAAATCCAAATACCTACAAAAACCTCTCACATTGATAAACATCTACAGAGTTCCACAGTCAAACATTAGCCAATTTAGTCAAAATCTAGGAAGTATGATAACTGATACACGCATGAACAAAGATCACTTACTACTCTCAGGTGACTTCAATATAAATCTCCTGCAAGACCAGGACCCACACGTTACTGAATTCACAAACACAATGAGTAACTGTATGTTACTACCAACAGTAACAAAACCTACAAGAGTTACAGAGACTAGTGTTTCCCTACTTGACCACATCTGGACCAACACCATATCCCCTTTAAAATCAGGCATAATTACAGATAATACCACAGACCACTACCCTACTTTCCTCATAACAACTCTTGGTAAACTACCCCAAGACACTACTAAAGTCACCTTCAGACTTCACAATGAGGCAGCCATTAATAACTTCGCAACAGCATTAGCAAACATTGATTGGCACACTGAGCTAGAAATCTATACAGATATTGACGAATGTATTAATAATTTTCTAAAAAAGACCCAATACCTCTATAACAAGCACTGCCCTAAAAAAACTAAACAGATGACAGCAAAGAGACTGAACAGTCCCTGGCTAACACCCAGCATTCTCAAATCCATAAATACAAAACACCAATATGAAAAACAGTACAGAATGGGTCACATAACCAGAGACCAAACAAAACGTTACTCGTCAATCCTAACCAGCCTGATAAGAAGGGCAAAAAAATTGTATTATGAGAACAGATTATCCAACTTACGAGGTGATATAAAAAAGACCTGGAAAACACTATCTGAAATTCTGGGAACAAAAAAGATATCACGAAATAGCGAAATAAAATTAGCAAAATCAGATGAACCCCAACTCCCACCAACAGAAACAGCAAACAGACTCAATGATTTCTTCTCCACTATAGGACAAAACCTTGCCCATAAAATCCCAAGCTCAGATACCCCACCAAATAACTACCTCACCGGCAACTACCCGAACACACTGTTCCTAGCTCCGACTAACCCATACGAAGTCTCCCTTATTATCAATGCACTAAAAAACAAGGCAGGAGATTTAAGTACCTTACCACCCTTTATATATAAAAAAGTGTCACAAGTGCTATCTCCAATCATTGCAACACTCTTTAACAAATCCATTGAATCCTCCACCTTCCCTACAGTACTCAAAATAGCAAGGGTCACCCCGATCCACAAAGGAGGAGACCAAACAGAGTTGAATAACTATAGGCCAATATCCAACTTACACCCTCTCTCAAAAATCTTTGAAAAACTAATTCATAAACGAATCTACTCCTACCTTATCTCCCAAAACATACTCAACCCCTGCCAATTTGGATTCAGGCCTAATAAAAATACTAATGATGCTATTATACACATGCTAGAACATATATACACTGCAATAGAGAAAAAAGAAGTCCCACTGGGGATCTTCATTGACTTACGTAAAGCTTTTGATACAGTTGACCATGACTTGCTCCACGTAAAATTGTCACACTATGGTATAAGAGGGCACTCCCTCAATTACCTCAAGTCATACCTCAGCAACAGAAGCCAATATGTGTACGCAAATGGGGCAAACTCTTCTGCGCAACCAATTACAGTTGGTGTCCCACAGGGAAGTGTCCTTGGCCCTCTTCTCTTTCTCCTATACATAAATGACCTTCCAAATGCTTCGCAATTACTCAAACCCACACTATTTGCAGATGACACTACATACGTCTTCTCTCACCCGAGCCCAGTCACACTAGCCAATACTGTAAATACCGAATTACAGAAAATATCTACCTGGATGAGGACTAACAAACTTACACTAAACATTGACAAAACCTACTTCATTCAGTTTGGTAACAGAGCTACAGATGTCCCTCTTAACATAATGATAAACGGATCACCTATCACAAAGCTAACAGAGGGAAAATTCTTAGGAATCCACCTTGATAATAGACTCAAATTTCATACACATATACAACAAATTTCTAAGAAAATTTCCAAGACTGTAGGCATACTATCGAAGATACGGTACTATGTTCCACAGTCAGCCCTCCTGGCCCTATATCACTCTCTTATTTACCCCTATCTCACCTATGGAATTTGTGCATGGGGCTCAACAACAGTTAACCATCTCAGACCACTAATTACCCAACAAAAGGCTGCAGTTAGAATGATAACAAATTCTCACTACAGGCAGCACACTCCACCAATATTCAATACACTAAACCTACTCACCATACAAAACATCCATACTTATTACTGCACCTATTACATACATAGAACACTTAACTCTGATATTAACCCTCCCCTCAAACATCTCCTTGCCAACCTCAACAGAACACATGACCATAACACAAGGCACAGATCACTCTTTGATGTTCCTCGTGTTCATCTCACACTATGCAAAAACTCAATGCACATAAAAGGCCCTAAAATCTGGAATTCATTACCTGTAAATATAAAAGAAACACTACCTGTTTATAAATTCAAGTCTCTACTCAAAGATCACTTACTCACCCAAAACCAAATAAATACTGAATAACTGAACCTTATAAATTGTATATCTTAAATGTTTCTCACAATTATATCACATAAATGTTAAACCTAAAACCCAATCTAACTTTATTATTTTTTAAATACACTACCTAACAGAATCCTTCATATGACCTGTCTTTGTAATACTCACTTGTGCTTTATAGTAATCTGTTTACATTAATGTTTTATCACTGACTTCATCATTGCTTAATTAATCTTAAGTTAATTTTAAGCCAGCCCGTAATGCTATGCATAGTATAAGTGGCTTTGGCATACTGCTCTTATCTGTATTTTTTTGTACCTCTGTATGTGTGCACAAATTTATAATAAATAAATAAATAAATAAATTATGTATTGTTGTATACTTCATTATGTATTGTTGTATACTTCACTATGTACTGACCCATGCATGTCAGGAGAACTGATCGGGAACAATGTAATAAAGAAGGTGAAAGCCAGACTGAAGTTCCTCTACAGACAAGCACAGGACCCTATGTCAAGCTCTTATATAGTCATATGGACTACACTTGCTCTTCATGGTACTCTGCCTTGACAAAAAAAAACTGAAAGATAAACTGCAAATCACCCAGAACAAAATCGTAAGATTCATCCTGGACCTGGGTCCAAGAGAACATGTAGGCCAGGATGAATTACAGCAGTTGGATATGCTGAATGTTGAAGATAGAGTAAAACGACTGAAGTTAAATCAAGTTTATAAAATTGCTCACAGTGTCCAGAATATCTTGCTGTTAATTTTGTCAAGGTTGAGAACCAAAGCAATCATAGTACTAGGGGGAGAAGATCACAACTTTGTAGTACCCACAGTCAGTGGCCAGGCTTCAAACACCTTTTATTGTACAGCAATAAAGGAATGAAACAGACTGCCTGCACGTGTCAAAGCCAGTCATAGCATAAACCAGTTCAAGAAGAGAACACAGTGTTTTTAAAGGACCCCAATGGAAATAAGTCACCCTGTCTGACTTTTTTGGGTTATCCTAGGTTCTCTACACATATGCTGCTATGTATGATAATTCTATGTAACTGTATTTGTGTATACCCGAATAAACTTACTTACTTTATGTAGTGTTGTGTAGTTCATTATGTATTGCTGCATTATATAGTTCATTATCATGTATATTGCTGCATACTTCATCATGTACAGCACAGGTTACCTGGAGTTTACCTGGAGAGAGTTCCGGGGGTCAACGCCCCCGCGGCCCGGTCTGTGACCAGGCCTCCTGGTGGATCAGAGCCTGATCAACCAGGCTGTTGCTGCTGGCTGCACGCAAACCAACGTACGAGTCACAGGTCAGGTTCGTCAGGAAACAGGACATGTGTTTCCTGACGCGGGTCTTAGTCAGATGATGACCCGCCGTTGGAGCTTTGGTCATCTGACCGAGGCCTTCCGCTGGCTTACCGGTCCACCCCTTTAAAAAATATGGTCATAGAACCATGACTTTTAATACAGTCAGGTGAGGCAAAGCAGGAGGAGGCGGGGTCATAGTAGAACCATCCACTAGTCTAAGTAGGTCTTCGTCCAAAGATTGGACAAGTTTTGAAGAATTCTTTGTATCAAGATCCCCATGATGATGCAGTGTCTGACAGATGTGATGAATGGTTTTGAAAACCGACAAGTTCAAGAATTGAGACACTTATACAACATATGGGAATTTTTATACCTTCCTGCTTTGCATAAGACTGATGAAGCCACTGTGTGGTGAAACGTTTCTTCAATAAAGATTCCCATATGTTACATAAGTGTCTCAATTCTTCAACCCGTCAGTTTTCAAAACCGTTCGTCACATCTGACAGACACTGCATCATCATGGGATCTTGTTACAAAGAATTCTTCAAAACTTGTCCAATCTTTGGACGAAGACCTACTTAGATTAGTGGATGGTTCTACTATGACCCCCCCCCTCAAGGAAGGTTCCTTGATGTTGGTGAGGGGCTCTTGATTTAGGGAATTGGATCTGTGCTCCAGTTCCCCGAATTAAGCCTGAATGCCTTCCACATCCCCCCCCCCAGGCGCTGTATAATCTTCCGGGTTTAGCGCTTCCCCCTTGATTATAATAATAATAATAATCTACTATGACCCCGCCTCCTCCTGCTTCGCCTCACCTGGGAGAGCAGGTCCCTCTCCCAAAGCAACCTACGTCTCACCTCCTGGCACTATATAAAGGCTCCATCCTGTCACTTCAACTTCATATTGTTTCAGACAACGGAACAATGCTCTTCTCCAGACTGAGGGACTGACCACCTCAAAACTTTAAGGGTGATGGACTGATTACATCGTCTTCAAGTATCTTCTGCTTCTATCAACTTTTCTGTACTCGACTGAAGAAGCCTACTGTGTAGGCGAAACGTTTCGAAATAAAGATACCTAACTGTTGCATATGTGTCTTACCTAACAATCTGTCGGTATTTTATACCATTTTAATGTTCATTCTGTCAGACACTGCAACACAAGGGTATCTTGGTACAGACCATCAACTTCGACCTCTACTAGTGAGAACGGCTGGGTTTGAGAGGGACCTGCTCTCCCAAAGCAACCTACGTCTCACCTCCTGGCACTATATAAAGGCTCCATCCTGTCACTTCAACTTCATATTGTTTCAGACAACGGAACAATGCTCTTCTCCAGACTGAGGGACTGACCACCTCAAAACTTTAAGGGTGATGGACTGATTACATCGTCTTCAAGTATCTTCTGCTTCTATCAACTTTTCTGTACTCGACTGAAGAAGCCTACTGTGTAGGCGAAACGTTTCGAAATAAAGATACCTAACTGTTGCATATGTGTCTTACCTAACAATCTGTCGGTATTTTATACCATTTTAATGTTCATTCTGTCAGACACTGCAACACAAGGGTATCTTGGTACAGACCATGAACTTCGACAATCTCTACTAGTGAGAACGGCTGGGTTTGAGAGGGACCTGCCCTCCCAACGCAACCTACGTCTCACCTCCTGGCACTATAAAAGGCTCCATCCTCTCACTTCAACTTCATATTGTTTCAGACAACGGAACAATGCTCTTCTCCAGACTGAGGGACTGACCACCTCAAAACTTTAAGGGTGATGGACTGATTACATCGTCTTCAAGTATCTTCTGCTTCTATCAACTTTTCTGTACTCGACTGAAGAAGCCTACTGTGTAGGCGAAACGTTTCGAAATAAAGATACCTAACTGTTGCATATGTGTCTTACCTAACAATCTGTCGGTATTTTATACCATTTTAATGTTCATTCAAAAACATTGGCATACATGATACTTAAGCAGCACCAACCCAACAACACAGGAGTCACATGATTTCATCGTCTACCCGTCCTCATCATAGGCAGAGGTTGTTTTGATAAGGACCTGCCTCGCATGGGCCAGTAGGCCTTCTACAGTGTTCCTCCATTCTTATGTTCTTATGACATTCCTCAGGTCACGTGCGTCACATCTCACTCTCCGCCTATATATATAATGTCTTTCTACCTCTGTATGTTAGAAGTGATCAAGGTCCCAGGACCGAAACGTTTTCTAATAAATATGTTATAGTGTTTGCTTACGTGTCTTTCTAAACCAACTTGTCGGTATTTATTACCAAGGTTTATACCATCACTCTCTTATTTACCCCTATCTCACCTATGGAATTTGTGCATGGGGCTCAACAACAATTAACCATCTCAGACCACTAATTACCCAACAAAAGGCTGCAGTTAGAATGATAACAAATTCTCACTACAGGCAGCACACTCCACCAATATTCAAAACACTCAACCTACTCACCATACAAAACATCCATACTTATTACTGCACCTATTACATACATAGAACACTTAACTCTGATATTAACCCTCCCCTCAAACATCTCCTTGCCAACCTCAACAGAACACATGACCATAACACAAGGCACAGATCATTCTTTGATGTTCCTCGTGTCCATCTCACGCTATGCAAAAACTCAATGCACATAAAAGGCCCTAAAATCTGGAATTCATTACATGTAAATATAAAAGAAACACTAGAACACAAGAATGTAGGAACACTGCAGAAGGCCTACTGGCCCATACGAGGCAGGTCCTGTTTATAAATTCAAGTCTCTTCTCAAAGATCACTTACTCACTCAAAACCAAATAAATACTGAATAACTGAACCTTATAAATTGTATATCCTATATGTTACTCACAATTATATCACACAAATGTTAAACCTAGGACCCAATCTAACTTTGTTATTTTTTTAAATACACTACCTAACAGAATACTCCATTCGACTGAATGTACGGCAATGCATGCAACCATATGACCTGTCTTTGTAATACTCATTTGTGCTTTATAGTTATCTGTTTACAATAATGTTTTATCACTGATTTCATCATTGCTTAGTTAATCTTAAGTTAATTTTAAGCCAGCCCGTAATGCTATGCATATAAGTGACTTTGGCATGCTGCTCTTACCTGTATTTTTTGTACCTCTGTATGTATGCTTAAATTACTAAATAAATAAATAAATAAATAAATAAATAAATCTCAGGATGACTTTTTTGAGCCATGGATAGTTAAGACCCTTTCATAAGTTTATTCCTGGACCTGGAGTTACCTGGAGAGAGTTCCGGGGGTCAACACCCCTGTGGCCCGAACTGTGACCAGGCCTCATGGTGGATCAGGGCCTGATCAACCAGGTTGTTACTGCTGGCTGCACGGAATCCAACGTACGAACCACAGCCCGGCTGTTCAGGTACCGACTTTAGGTGCTTGTCCAGTGCCTGCTTGAAGACAGCCAGGGGTCTATTGGTAATCCTCCTTATGCAACTATATTGAATGGTAATACATGTGTAAATAGCCCGGGATAACCTAATAAAGTCAAAGTAATTTATTTCCATTGGGGTCAGTAACTAGGTTTATTTACGTACAGGCCCACATAAATACAATTATCATACATAGTAAGTTAGTAAAATACGTGTCTTATTTCCATTGGGGTCCTTACAGAAGCACAAAATGGGTCCACGGACTGGGTCATAAAGTTTTGATAGCTGAACAATTTACAATGGTAATGCACTGTTTACATGTATATATATTCTTACAATGGTAATGAGTTATTAATGCAGACATGGATTAGTTTGACTTTCTAAGACTTTGAATTTGGCGCTGGTGACGTCACAGCAGCTGACATAAACAAGGGAGTGGACGGTGATGCTTGCCGAGTAATGGCGTCGTCTACTTGAACGGGTAAATGACAATATTTCCTGCATTTTATAATACCCTGGGTGTACTGAGGCCATGGGGGAAGGCACAGAAGCCTCCCCATTCACACAGGGGATGTGCGGAGGCTTCAAATTTAGTGGAAGGAAGATAATTTCGAGGTTTAATTGTGTGTTTACATGGTACGTGTTAGCGATGTGATGAGCCAGAGAATATGTGTAAGGGTTAAATTGGCCACCTGCCAGTATTTCCCTCTATTATCCTCTCCTTATTCTCTCCAGGACACCTGTGTGCATTGTCTGGCCACAGGTGATGTTTAATTGTGGCAGGTGTGTGATATTTAACTGGTACTGACGAGGGTAGCTTGTAGTGGTACCACGCTCAGCTTACACCAGAGGGGACGGGAACTAGAGCCCCACCACGAGACGAACTGATAGACAGATAGGTAGATAGTGTAAGTAACTACATTTAGGTACAGGTACACATAAGTACAGTTTCATAATCTTACAGTTTAACATGTGTAAATTACCTAGGATAACCCAAAAAGAAGTCAGGCAAAGTGATTTGTTTTCATTGGGGTCCTTTTATGAACAAATCTAACACGTGTTGTCCCTATTACCCAGTATTGTCATTGTTACCCAGCGGAAAATAGATAATTAGGAGTTAGTCAACTTTTGTAGGTTGCACACTGGGGGAGGGGACCTTAAAAGGATCCCATTTATTTACTACATGTATATGTACAAGGTATATAGGCCTAGCTGACATCAGTGACATACAACTGTATAGAAAGCCCTTTGTTATGCAGAGCATTTCGGACAAATTAGGTCAGTTGTGTCCCAGGATGTGACCCCCACAAGTTGACTAACACCCAGGTACCCATTTTAGTGATGGGTGAACATAGCCAACCAGTGTAAGGAAACACATCTGATGATTTCACCCCTTCATTGGGAATCGAACCCAGACCCTCACCGTGTGAAAGGTCTGGGTTACAGGCCTGGTCACAGTTCAGGCTGTGGGGGCGTTGACCCCCGGAACCCTCTCCAGGTATAATCCAGGTATACCAGTGCCACATTGATATGCTTAATTGGATTATCCTGGGCTTAATAATCTGCAGTAATATTGAGTTTACATCCTGGGATTTTTAGGGATAATTTATAATTTAAAGTTGGAGAATGTGTAAAGTAACAGACTATTTCTGCAAAGAATGATTTATAGTTGAACTTTATTCCCAGTTCCCACTTCATTATTTTTTGAGCTAAATTATCCAAAATTTATGTAGTTGTGCATTTGAGGCCCCTCAAGGGAGGTTCCTTGATGCTGGTGAGGGGCTCTTGAGTTAGGGAATTGGATCTGTGTTCCAGTTCCCTGAATTAAGCCTGAATACTTTCCATTCCCCCACATGCGCTGTATAATTCCTACGGGTTTAGCGCTCTCCCATGATTATAATGTACATTTGAGGTATTTTTTATTTGTGCATATGTAAAAAAAAAAACTAACCCAACCAAACCCAGTGTAACCAAACTTCTGGGTTACAGTACATAACTCACCCTAATCAAACCTAACATAATGTATAATAATAATACTGTACAGTACTTAGATTTACTGTTGAGGGCAAAAGCAGGTGATATATTGAAGTGAAAGGGAATGCAGTGCTGATGGTGTTATGGTGATGAGGCTGTGACCAGTAACTCAGCCACCCAACGATGGATCACTGGTTCACTGCGTCATGTGTAATAACAATTTGCACAACATGCAATTTTATTTCCTTTGGTGTGGGTAGATTTTTTTTTTATCACACTGGCCGATTCCCACCAAGGCAGGGTGGCCCGAAAAAGAAAAACTTTCACCATCATTCACTCCATCACTGTCTTGCCAGAAGGGTGCTTTACACTACAGTTTTTAAACTGCAACAATAACACCCCTCCTTCAGAGTGCAGGCACTGTACTTCCCATCTCCAGGACTCAAGTCCGGCCTGCCAGTTTCCCTGAACCCCTTCATAAATGTTACTTTGCTCACACTCCAACAGCACGTCAAGTATTAAAAACCATTCGTCTCCATTCACTCCTATCAAACACGCTCACGCACGCCTGCTGGAAGTCCAAGCCCCTCGCACACAAAACCTCCTTTACCCCCTCCCTCCAACCTTTCCTAGGCCGACCCCTACCCCGCCTTCCTTCTACTACAGACTGATACACTCTTGAAGTCATTCTGTTTCGCTCCATTCTCTCTACATGTCCGAACCACCTCAACAACCCTTCCTCAACCCTCTGGACAACAGTTTTAGTAATCCCGCACCTCCTCCTAACTTCCAAACTACGAATTCTCTGCATTATATTCACACCACGCATTGCCCTCAGACATGACATCTCCACTGCCTCCAGCCTTCTCCTCGCTGCAACATTCATCACCCATGCTTCACACCCATATAAGAGTGTTGGTAAAACTATACTCTCATACATTCCCCTCTTTGCCTCCAAGGACAAAGTTCTTTGTCTCCACAGACTCCTAAGTGCACCACTCACCCTTTTCCCCTCATCAATTCTATGATTCACCTCATCCTTCATAGACCCATCCGCTGACACGTCCACTCCCAAATATCTGAATACATTCACCTCCTCCATACTCTCTCCCTCCAATCTGATATCCAATCTTTCATCACCTAATCTTTTTGTTATCCTCATAACCTTACTCTTTCCTGTATTCACTTTTAATTTTCTTCTTTTGCACACCCTACCAAATTTATCCACCAATCTCTGCAACTTCTCTTCAGAATCTCCCAAGAGCACAGTGTCATCAGCAAAGAGCAACTGTGACAACTCCCACTTTATGTGTGATTCCTTATCTTTTAACTCCACGCCTCTTGTCAAGACCCTCGCATTTACTTCTCTTACAACTCCATCTATAAATATATTAAACAACCACGGTGACATCACACATCCCTGTCTAAGGCCTACTTTTACTGGGAAATAATTTCCCTCTTTCCTATGTACTCTAACTTGAGCCTCACTATCCTCGTAAAAACTCTTCACTGCTTTCAGTAACCTACCTCCTACACCATACACCTGCAACATCTGCCACATTGCCCCCCTATCCACCCTGTCATATGCATTTTCCAAATCCATAAATGCCACAAAGACCTCTTTAGCCTTATCTAAATACTGTTCACTTATATGTTTCACTGTAAACACCTGGTCCACATACCCCCTACCTTTCCTAAAGCCTCCTTGTTCATCTGCTATCCTATTCTCAGTCTTACTTTTAATTCTTTCAATAATAACTCTACCATACACTTTACCAGGTATACTCAACAGACTTATCCCCCTATAATTTTTGCACTCTCTTTTGTCCCCTTTGCCTTTATACAAAGGAACTATGCATGCTCTCTGCCAATCCCTAGGTACCTTACCCTCTTCCATATATTTATTAAATAATTGCACCAACCACTCCAAAACTATATCCCCACCTGCTTTTAACATTTCTATCTTTATCCCATCAATCCCGGCTGCCTTACCCCCTTTCATTTTACCTACTGCCTCACGAACTTCCCCCACACTCACAACTGGCTCTTCCTCACTCCTACAAGATGTTATTCCTCCTTGCCCTATACACGAAATCACAGCTTCCCTATCTTCATCAACAATTAACAATTCCTCAGAATATTCCCTCCATCTTCCCAATACCTCTAACTCTCCATTTAATAACTCTCCTCTCCTATTTTTAACTGACAGATCCATTTGTTCTCTAGGCTTCCTTAACTTGTTAATCTCACTCCAAAACTTTTTCTTATTTTCAACAAAATTTGTTGATAACATCTCACCCACTCTCTCATTTGCTCTCTTTTTACATTGCTTCACCACTCTCTTAACCACTCTCTTTTTCTCCATATCACTTCATCACTTCTACTTTGTAAAAACTTCTCATATGCTAACTTTTTCTCCCTTACTACTCTCTTTACATCATCATTCCACCAATCGCTCCTCTTCCCTCCCGCACCCACTTTCCTGTAACCACAAACTTCTGCTGAACACTCTAACACTACATTTTTAAACCTACCCCATACCTCTTCGACCCCATTGCCTATGCTCTCATTAGCCCATCTATCCTCCAATAGCTGTTTATATCTTTCCCTAACTGCCTCCTCTTTTAGTTTATAAACCTTCACCTCTCTCTTCGCTGATGCTTCTATTCTCCTTGTATCCCATCTACCTTTTACTCTCAGTGTAGCTACAACTAGAAAGTGATCTGATATATCTGTGGCCCCTCTATAAACATGTACATCCTGAAGTCTACTCAACAGTCTTTTATCTACCAATACATAATCCAACAAACTACTGTCATTTCGCCCTACATCATATCTTGTATACTTATTTATCCTCTTTTTCTTAAAATATGTATTACCTATAACTAAACCCCTTTCTATACAAAGTTCAATCAAAGGGCTCCCATCATCATTTACACTTGGCACCCCAAACTTACCTACCACACCCTCTCTATAAGTTTCTCCTACTTTAGCATTCAGGTCCCCTACCACAATTACTCTCTCACTTGGTTCAAAGGCTCCTATACATTCACTTAACATCTCCCAAAATCTCTCTCTCTCCTCAGCATTCCTCTCTTCTCCAGGTGCATACACGCTCATTATGACCCACTTCTCGCATCTAACCTTTACTTTAATCCACTTAATTCTTGCATTTACACATTCATATTCTCTTTTCTCCTTCCGTAACTGATCATTCAACATTACTGCTACCCCTTCCTTTGCTCTAACTTTGTGGGTAGATATTGTTGCTATTTATAATATACAGTACATATATGAAATTGAGAGGGTTCCGCATCATAGAGTAAAACTGTGGCTAAGATTTCATTAAATAGCAATTTGCACAACAAATTAGTGTATTTGCCATGTTATAAGTATCTTTGGTGTTAAGTATATTGTGTAACATTGTTAGGGTTCTGACCTGGGAATATAATATGTATATAAACTTTAAATGTCGAATATTATGTAGCTTTTGCAGTGGATATATATTTTGTCTAAATCGTAAAAGAGATGTATTTTTTTTTTCAAAATCATAAAAAGACAGCTATTTTTTGACACATTTTGCTTGTGGAGTCAGTTGTAAAAAAAGATAAGTTTTTAACAATGTACTCTAATGAGATTTACCTAATATATTCTAGAGTAACCCAACCTAACCTACAAGAACCCAATCAAACCTAGCATAATTCAACCAAGCCTAATGTAACAAAAACAATTTGCTAACCAATTACAGTAACTATTTTTTCCAAGGACTTGGTAGCTTGCCTGTATTGTAAAATTTTAAATAGTGGCCAGTTTCTCAGGACGAAGAAAGAGGCACTTATGCAACATATGGGAATCTTTATCTTCAATAAAGGTTCCCATATGTTGCATAAGTGTCTCTTTCTTCAACTTGTCGGTTTTCTAAACCATTCATCACAAATTTCTCAGGACCCAAACTCATCATTAGCCAAAAACCAAATAAAGTAATCATTTTTATCATCGAAAGCCAGTCTCAGTGCTTGGTTGATTTCGGGAAAATTTAACTATGTTCTTATGCATTTTTTTATTATTTTAAGTACTATGAAACATTTATATTATTATTAAGTAGTGACATTTAGCTTAAGTTTTAGGCATCTTCTATGCTGTATATATTATAGTTATATACTGTATACAGGTCTCCCTCAACATTCACGTTTTCAACTTTCACGGGCTTCACACATTCGCGAATTTCCAACCGCCAAATTCCCAGCCGCCAAATCATATTTAAGTTTCCCGCCACCTGCGAGTCCCTACTACCCTCCCTCCGACCCCCGCAACTGGCAGCCAGCCCTCCCACCACTCAGTGTGGTGAGTGTTTTGTTTGTTCATTATTTGCTATTAAACTACAGTATAAATAATGTAAACCCATTCATGACTGCATATTGGAATGGCTATTCGGACAGGTATTAGACGGTGACATCATGTGTTTACTCTTGAACACTGAAAAGAATTAAACATTTCTGCTACAGCTAATAACAATAATAATAATAATAATAATAATGATAATAATAATAATAATAATTAATAATAAATATGATATAATTGAAGAAGGAAATTGTACAAAAATACGAGGGAGTGGTTGACACATCGTCAGTGTGACTTTGTTTATGCTGGAGTGAACATTAGTCTCCCTGCTCTTCCAAACATTTCACAATAATTCATTGTGTTTGGTGCTTGTAGATTGAGTGTGACTGGAGTGGTAGAGGCAGTGATTGAGGCAATGGTATTTAATATTATTATTTATAACATATATGTTATTAAATACATACATGGTAATAATAATACATGTTATTAATAATAACATGTACTGTTATTATTTATAACATATGTTATTAAATACCACTGCCTCAACTGCTGAATTATTGTGAAATGTTTGGAAGAGCAGGGAGACTAATGTTCACTCCAGCATAAACAAAGTCACACTGACGATGTGTCAACCACTCCCTCATATTTTTGTACAATTTCCTTCTTCAATTATATCGTATTTATTATTATTATTATTATTATTATTATTATTATTATTATTATTATTATTATTATTATTATTATTATTATTACTATTACAGTGGACCCCTGGTTAACGATATTTTTTCAATCCAGAAGTATGTTCAGGTGCCAGTACTGACCGAATTTGTTCCCATAAGGAATATTGTGAAGTAGACTATTCCATTTCAGACCCCCAAACATAGACGTACAAACGCACTTACATAAATACACTTACATAATTGGTCGCATTCGGAGGTAATCGTTATGCAGGGGTCCACTGTATTATTAGCAATAACAGAAATGTTCGATTCTTTGCTGTGTTCAAGAGTAAACACATGATGTCACCATCTAATACCTTTCCTAATAGCCATTCCAATATGCAGTCATGAATGGGTTTACATTATTTATTCTGTAGTTTAATAGCAAATAATGAACAAACAAAACACTCACCACACTGAGTGGTGGGAGGGCTGGCTGCCAGTTGCGGGGGTCGGAGGGAGGGTAGTAGGGACTCGCAGTGGTGGAGGCATTGGTGGAGGCAGTGGTGGAGTCTGTGGTATTTAATAACATACATGTTATTAACATACATGTTATTAAAAACATACGTTATTAAAGCATAACATGTATATATTTAGTACAATTTACGACGTTTTCATGTATTTTATGATTATTCATGGTTCAACAAGTTAAGGAAGCAGTATTGTAATATATTTCCCTACAATATATTGGGGCACCAAACGTTCACGGTTTTTCAACATTCGCGAGGCTCTTGATCCCCTAACCCTCGCGAATGTTGAGGGAGACCTATACAGAGTTTGCAGACACTAGAGCTGTAAACAATCATTAGCAAGGTTATGTTAGCCCTGAATGACCCCTTCTTTTCTCCCCGCAATTTCAACACTTGTACTAAACATCATTATTATTGGTTGATGAAGCTGGAAACTGACTGATTTCTGTTTATTAGAATAGAATAGAAGCTGTTTACATTTGGGAATCTTACTACTGGTCCAGTAGTCCAGTTAATAATAATAATAATAATAATAATAATAATATAGTCGGACTTGAGTCCTGGAAATGGGAAATACAATGCCTGCACTTTAAAGGAGGGGTTTGGGATATTGGCAGTTTGGAGGGATATGTTGTGTATCTCTATACATATATGCTTCTAAGCTGTTGTATTCTGAGCACCTCTGCAAAAGCAGTGATAATGTGTGAGTGTGGTGAAAGTGTTGAATGATGATGAAAGTATTTTCTTTTTGGGGATTTTCTTTCTTTTTTTTTTTTGGGTCACCCTGCCTCGGTGGGAGACGGCCGACTTGTTGAAAAAAAAAATAAATAAAAAAATAATAATAATAATAATAATAATAATAATAATAATTTATACATTATACTGTATCCTTTCCAGGATGGATGACCCAGACACAGATATGAAACTGGAAGGTGGGGGGGAGACAGGAGGGGGGTTACAATATGACCCTCTTTTAGTGCCCACAGCAGTACTTCTCTCGCGAAGGGAAGTGCCAACCAGGTATCCAAGGGCAACTATTAATCAGCTACATCGTGTGACGGAGGAGACTTTGGTGTTTCGCCAGCATTCTCAACTTTCATGTCAGCTGCCTGGTGCACCAAAGTCTACATTCTTGATGGTGTTTAGTCCTGATGGGTATGTTTTTCCTATACTGTACACCTACCATCTGACTTACGACCTGCTCGACATACGACCACTCGACTTACGACCGTGTTTTTTATGCCAAATTTCTGGGAAATAAACAACTGTTTGTGTTGTACACAGTGTTTATCCTAAACCTTACAGTATAAAATACAGTACTAACAGCATAAAAAGTAAAGTAAAAAATGAAATACCAAAATAAAGCAATAAAATAAAGTCATTACACAAATGTGATGTTGATATTCAGTAGTAAGGTTCGACTTACATCTATTTCGACTTACGACCAGTTGGTTGGAACCAAGCTCGGTTGTAAGTTGGATGGTACCTGTGTTAATTTGTATAATTGTTTTTTGGTTAGTATGGTATATTGTACTGTAGAAACTTTTAAGAGGAAACTGGACCACTGATGCTACACGTACCAGATCAGGCAGGTTGTGATGGCTATGTTGGCCTGTAAGTCACTGTCAGCAAGAGCCTGGTTGCCCAGGCAAGTCAACAAAGAGGTCTTAGCTCAGGCTTAGATGCGAGGATAGAAAAACTGGAAACTGGTCACAGGTATGTTGATGTATTTAATCATTAGTCTCCAGTTGGAAAGTACCAGAAAAATGGCAAAGCACCAACCAGATGGTGGGTAAAACAGTGATTGCAGAGGAGTCTTTATTGTACATTGGTTTATTACAAAAGCTAATTTTTGGTGTAATATTGTACAATAAAGACTTCTTCAATCAGTATCTTGCTCACTTGTTTGAAGGTATTTAACTCTTCAAATATCCTCTTCAGAATATTTGTGTGTGCACTGTTCAGTATATGTCAAGTAAGTACAATAGGTAAAATATTACCCAAAACATTCTTGGTGGTGGTGCAACTATTATACTCATTATAGACAGTAAATACATGGACCTTCTGCTTGCATCATAATAAATAAATAATTAGGAATATAAGTACTGTATACTGAGAAAGTTTGAGGTCATATTCATGAAAATTTTTGCAATTCAGAGGAATAAGAAAGGGAATCATCATGAAGTACAGTTCTGTATCAGAAACCTAGATAACAGAAAGTGATCTGATATGGCTATAGTAATTTATGATAGTCCATTTGAACATGTAGGAAAATCAAAATCAAAACTTTTCAATGTATTATACATAAATAGAGTACAGTAGTTTGAAAAGCCCCTAGCATACACAGCATTACTTATACAATTTGGGTGTACTAAATGAAACTACAAGAGTAGAGCTATGCTCGTGGTATTTCATCTTCGGTAATTCACAATCTTGATACTAAAGTGATTCACAAGTGACTGTAGGGTGACAGTCTTCTTAATACTAGAGTAACCCACAGCTGCCTGCTTATTTACCCGTATTATTAAGTGATGTACAAAATTTTAAATGATTCACACAATATTTTACGTAGTGCATTAGAACATCTGTAAAATATAGTGATCTGCAGTTTGTATCTCTAGAGCCGCATACGGCTCAGTGACTACAATAAAAAATACAACATTATGCACTTGGATTTCAGTAAAGCCTTTGAATCAGATTGTTATGGATAGAAGACTGAGAAGAAAGTAACTAAGTATTGGAGTAGAAATTCTCTTCTGACTTGAGGCATGATGACCAGTAGGCAAGAGAGTTTGTATGAATAGGTAGAAGTCAGAATGGGAACCATTTATAAGTGGTGACAAAAGTATGTTTGCTGATGATGGTACAATTGGGTGCAAAACAATTTCTGAGGACACAGGGGAGCTATAGGATGATTTGGATAAGTTGATGTGGTTGTAAAGTGGCAAATGCAGTTTATTGTAAACAAATGTAAGGTTCTAGTTCTGGAAAAAGAATAAATTATGGCACTATAAACTAAGTACAGTACTATACTGTTCTGTAATATAGATCTTAAACAGGATGCAAAAAAATTAGGACATTTTGCTAGTAGAACTCTAAAGTAAGACAAGTGTGTAAATGCTCACAATAACATGATGCTAATAGGCTTCTTGACTTCATATCAAGAAGTATAAATATTAGTCCCAATTTATACTGTATTGTACTAAAATTTTATATATCATTAGTAAAACTTACTTTGATTATGCAGCTCATTTCTGGTTCTCCATATTACAAAAATGGACATAAATGCACTATAAAACATGTAGAGGAAAGACAGTGAATCCCCTGTATCAGAAATCTTTCCTACAAAGATGGGATGAAGGTGATGAATTTACACTCTCCGAGGTGGCCGAACTCTGTGGCAGCTTGGTGGTGTCTAGCTGACCTACGGTCTTGGCTGTCATGGTGGGTGTAATTATTGGAGGGGGTTTGGGATATTGGCAGTTTGGAGGAATATGTTATGTATCTTTATACGTATATGCTTCTAAACTGTTGTATTCTGAGCACCTCTGCAAAAACAGTAATTACATATATGTGAGTGAGGTGAAAGTGTTGAGTCATGATGAAAGTATTTTCTTTTTAGGGATTTTCTTTCTTTTTTGGGTCACCCTGCCTCGGTGGGAGACGGATGACTTGTTGAAAAAAAAAATGATTGAAATGTACAGATAAAAATCCAGAATAGAAAAAGGGAATATAAATAGTGCTGAAAATATATATCAAAGACAGGTTTTGCAAGCAATGAGTTTATGCTGAATAAATTTAGATTTAGAAAGGATATAGGAAATTGGGTCTGTAAAGGTAGAAAGTTGAAAGTGAACATAGATAAGAGTAAGGTGATGAGAGTATCAAATGATTTAGATAAAGAAAAATTGGATATCACATTGGAGAGAGGGAGTATGGAAGAAGTGAGGTTAACCATAGAATTGATGAAGGAAAAAACAGTAAGTGGTGCATTGAGGTATCTGTGGAGACAAAAAATGTTATCTATAGAGGCAGAGAAGGGAATGTATGAAAGTATAGTGGTACCAACACTCTTATATGGGTGTGAAGCTTGAGTTGTAAATCCTGCAGCAAGGAGGCGGCTGGAAGCAGTGGATGTCCTGTTTGAGGGCAATGTGTGGTGTATATATTATACAGAGAATTCGGAATGGGGTAATTAGATGTGGAGTTACTAAAAGTATTAGTCAGAGGGCTGAAGAGGGGTTGTTGAGGTAGTTTGGTCATTTAGAGAGAATGGATCAAAGTAGAATGACTTGGAGAGTGTATAAATCTGTAGGGGAAGGAAGGAAGAGTAGGGGTCATCCTCAGAAAGGTTGGAGGGAGGGCGTAAAGGAGGTTTTGTGAGCGAGGGGCTTGGACTTCCAGCAAGTGTGTGTGAGCATGTTAGATAGGATTAAATGGAGACAAATGGTTTTTGGGAGTTGACGAGCTGTTTGAGTGTGAGCAGAGTAATATTTAGTGAAGGGATTCAGGGAAACCAGTTATTATAGATTTAGCCGGACTTAAGTCCTGGAAATGGGAAGTACAATACCTGCACTTTAAAGGAGGGGTCTGGGATATTGACGGTTTGGAGGGACTTCTAAACTGTCATATCTGAGTGCCTCTGCAAAGACAGTGATGATGCATGAGTGAGGTGAAAGTGCTGAATGATGATGAAAGTATTTTCTTTTTGGGTCACCCTGCCTCAGTTGGAGACGGGTTACTTGTTGAAAAAAAAAATAGGAAAGTACTGGTTTGGCAATAAAGTTGTAGTGAGCAGAACAAACTGCCAAGTTATGTCACTTATGTGAGTACTTTGGTTAACTTAAAATATGAGCTGGACAAATATATGAGCAAGAGTGGTTGGGTGTGAGCAGAACCTGCCTAGCATGAACCAGTAGTCCTACTGCAGTTCTCCTCTATTCTTATGTTCTTAACTGTATTGTATGTAAGTAGTGTAAATTTTTATGCATAGTATTATTTACATTTATTACAGTTGTAGTACTTCACAAAAAGTCACATATGGCTTGGTAGCTACAATTTGCTGGCAAATGTAGATTTTATTTTCTTGTTTATGTGTACAATACAGTACACTCATTGACAAAAGCGTATAGTTTCTCCTGAAGAAGGTAAATAATGGCATAATCTGACAAATGCAAATAAAGACATTGTTAGCATGAGAAACATAATAAAGAATTCCCTGCTATCTGTGTCTGTATTTCTTTTGTTAAGCTGTTTCTCCACAGTGGTACATTTACATAGTTATACATGCATACATATGTTATACAGAAACAGTCATAGTCAAAACTTGTTACACACCTGTTTAAAGCTGTACTGACCCTTAAGCAAGCTTTAGCAGTTCAATCTCTCATTCCTTCAGTATGTCGTTTCAGGAATGTAAGTAGGACTTGTTTTTAACTGTACATGTATATGCACAGTTGTGGTCAAACATTTTCTTCATTCCTTAACCAAATAGCTCATTGAGGAGTGTCGAAACTTTTGTCTGTGACTGTACATCATCAGATACATATTCGACAAGTACAGCAGTGTTGTATTTTTCTTTATTTCTAGATCAAAAGTTGCTTCAACGCATGGAGATCATAACATTTATGTGACTGAAGTGAAGACTGGTCATTGCATATGTACCTTGGAGGGTCATCCCAGAACCCCCTGGTGTGTTGCCTTCCATCCTGCATCTAATGAGATCATAGCTTCTGGCTGCCTTGGGGGAGAAGTCAGGGTGTGGGATCTCAAGGTTGGTGAGGCATCGTGTGTAAAGAGTGATAAGACTCTGGAGTAGAATTACGTATTGTAATTCCGAGTATCCATATGTGATTATTTTTTTTTGTTCAGGGAGGTGGCTTGATGTACTCAACTAGTTGTTTGCAGGGGTCGAGTCATAGCTCCTGGTCCTGCCTCTTAACTTTTTGTGAGGAACTTTACTGATTTCTGGCCTCTAGGGCCTAAATATATCTACTTTTGACACTGTATACAGTACAGTATTTGCTGTAACACCTCTTTTTCTAGTTTATTCCATTTACTACTAGATTAATTACCTGGTAGGTACTTCCTAACCTATCTCTGACTTCTCTTTATTTTTAGCTGACATATGTCTCCTGGCTCACTTTTTACATCTTATCCTCTTTAAGTATTTTACATGTCATGATATTGTTTTTCCCCTGGTCCTCCTCTTTTTGTGTGTGAGCCTCCTTCAGATGAGGATTTTTCTTCTGATTGGTGTTGAAAACTTGCTTGCCACCTCTCTTAACATAATACATCTTTTATATTGCCTAATTTGACTCTCTAAAAATAGGCACAATAAATATATTTTATCTTCTAATTAAAAAAAATTTGCCTTTGGAACAGGGTGGCAGTGAAGTGTGGACCACAGAGAAGAACACAGTCATTGCCTCCCTGGCATTTCATCCAACAGACCAGGTCCTTGTTATTGCAACATTCAATGAAATCTACTTTTGGGACTGGTTTCAACCACAGCCTTTTGCAAAAATATGTACTGCAGATGATAAAGAGAAAGTAAGGTAAGAAAGGTCAGAGTGTTAAATGCACTTTAAAGTATCTGATACTTCTTAATTGAAGTATGTGGCAAATATGCACCAACATTGCTGCTGTTGACACTTATTTCCCCAAGCACTGCCACTATTGCTACTGCCATAGACCCCTCCTTTTTTACATCCTTTCTCCATTTTCCACTTCATGGAGAGGGGATGCTTCCAAAAGGAAAAGAAAGAAAATGAGAGTTTACAGTATTCATAGGTGCTCATCTTTTCATATTACTAAAAAAAATAAAAATCCTTTCCCAAACTCATATTGAATGTTATTAAATTAAATAAAATGAGTGTTTGAATGTTGTATAATTGTGTTCTTGTTTCCTAATTAAATTGATGTAACAAATAACACTTCTGTCTTCATCCACCTTGATGTACAGTTGTTCTTAATAATTTGTAATTTATTTATATTCTCATGCTATATTTTAAAGATAATATTCCTGTTGGGCTATTGCAATTGCTTTCATTATATAGTATACTCTTTGTAAATGTCTGTACCATCAAATATGTCTAAAATATTTACCTTACTGTATTTTTGATAGATATAATTAATTTGAAAACTCTTGTTTTATCTGATAAAAGGTATGTGAAGTTTGACCCTCTTGGACACAAATTGATTACTGGCATTGCCAACTCTCATCATGATCGATCAGCCCAAGGTTCCTGCAGACTTGGGGGATCAACGGGTGCACCATTTCTCTCTCAGTCAGAGCTAGCGGAGAGAGAGCAGCAACTCTCCCACCGTTACAATCAGTTGTCAAATCAGTATCTCAACCTAATGTCAAGATATGAGGCTCTTACCAGCAGAGCCCTCAGCAATGTGACTCGAGCAGCAAGCAGAGTGAGTTTTGTAGAGGGGGAGTTTTTATTCTTTAAAATATTTCTATTTGTTTGTGGCAGTAGTGTATTTGTTAATTATTATGGTAGATATTTAGGTTCAAGGGAATGTTGTGGTTATATAAACATTAAGTAATTTCTGTGTCGATAACATCTATGCACCTTCAAGACCACTGTAAAACATGTATTTACAAGAAAATCTTATATTACAGTTCTTTCTTGGTATAATACTCATCAAAACATGGAAATAAGTCAGTTTGACTATATTGGGTTATTCTAGGTTAAATCGATAGTGTGTTTTTTGGCTGAATTCCACTGTTAATATCATGAAATTGTAATGAATTTTGAATGACTGCCAGTTACATACCCTGTTTGCTGGTAGGTAAGCGGTGGTGAAACAAGAAGTCCTGATGTCATTGTTTACTTAGATTGATTAGGCAGTGTTACCCATGATGCACTATGTGGAATCATCTGGTCATAGATTTTTTCAAAAGCATGAAGAGGTTGTTGGAGACCCAAACAGTTGTGCTGAGGTCAAAAATATTGGCAAGTGGCATATTTGAAGGCATGAAAAATTATACATATTACATAGTATGTTGGATGCTTAGTCATCACTTGAATGCTAGTACTTTGGACACATTTAAGAGGTTAATGATGTCAATTGATTGGCCATGGGCTTTTTTTTTTTTTTTTTTTTTCTTATCATTTAAATGTTCTGTTGTCATACATTGTATAGACTGTCATTGTCTCCTGAAAAAGTCTGTCAGAAATTAATGTATTGCAGTCATTTTAGATGCTTTATAATGTTTTGACAGATTGATAGAGGTACAGATCCTATAGAACCACCACCAGCAACCTTAGGGCAACAGGCACTTCTAAATCAAGCACGTCAGTTTGCTCGGCAAGTAACTGAAGAAAGAAGAGGAACCACACAGAATCAGGTATTGTAGAATTGACTACTTTTGATTTATGTAATCTGTATGTAATCAGAAAGTAGCTTGGTCCTTAGTCACACATTTGCTTATTCTCGAATTGATTTTTTCAATTGTTTGTTTGTGGGTTGGTTTAATTACTTGCTTAAAAAGCTTCAGTCTGTACTGAATCTTGCATCTAGGCTGGTATATACCCCTTAGTTCCCACTAATATCTATTTGTATGAGCTGCAGTGATTCCCTATCATGACAAGAATTAAATCTAGACTTGGGTTCAAGCATATCTTGCTGATATGCTTCAACCATTACACATCAGGCCTGGGAATGTTACTATGAATTGCTGCTGAGAAATAATTTTCACAGTCATTTCTCAAGTAGCTCCCAGACTCGCCAACACAGGAATCTGGTCATGCTTATAAGTCTCAGTTGAAAGTGCATCTCTTTCCAGAGCTTATGATCCTGATGATCATTATCCATTCTTGAATTTAAAATTTAGTTTTCTTTTTTTATCATAGTTGTTGTATTTATGGTTTGAGTGCCTGTGAATTTCTTAAGGTCAAGCACTCGAAGATATATAAAATCTTAAAGTATTATTATTACTGTATTAATAATTGATGCCAGTCTGGACCAAAAGTTGTTAAGCTTTTCAGGGCTAATTAATAGTTAGGACTTGAGTCCTGGAGATGGGAAGTACAGTGTAAAGGAGGGGTTTGGGATATTGGCTGTTTGGAGTGACATCTAAACTGTAGTATCTGAGCGTCTCTGCAAAGACAGTGATTATGTATGAATGATGGTGAAATTGTTGAATGATGATAGTTTTTTCTTTCTTTTTTGGGTTGCCCTGCCTCGGTGGGAAACGGCCGACGTGTTAAAACAAATGACAAAGCATATGACTGTCAGGTGGTTTAGGCATGGTGTCTCCTGTATAACCTCTCAGTATTTTAACTTAAGCCTGTATAGTTTGCACATGATATTACAGGAAGAGCATCTGGCATGTTGGCAATTTAGTTTATGTCAGTGCTGGTGTGCTTACTTCTCTCCTGAGACCCAACTAAAGTGTGTATATTTGAAGCATGATAAAATGCATTACTACCACTACTACAAAGAATAATTTTAATTTAGGATGTTGGCAGTTTGGAAGGACATCCAACTGTTGTAGCTGAGCTCCTCTGTGAAGACAGTGATTATGTATGAGTGATGGTGAAAGTGTTGAATGTTGAATGGTTTTTTTTTTTTTTTTGTTCACCCTGCCTTGGTAGGAAACGGTCGACATGTTAAAAAAATTAATAAATAATAATAATAATTTCCATTTTTAATTCTTGTTCTTAGTCTTTCCTTTCATTTCCATGAAGAAGTGGAGAAGAATGCTTCCTTTGCAAGCAATATGTGTCACAAAAGGTGACTAAAATGCTTGAAGCAATGGGTTAATAACCCCCCTTCTCTTGCATAAATGACAAAATTTAAAATGGAAATTATATATTTTTTTTTTTTTTCAACAAGTCGGCCGTCTCCCACCGAGGCAGGGTGACCCAAAAAAAGAAAGAAAATCCCCAAAAAGAAAATACTTTCATCATCATTCAACACTTTCACCACACTCACACATTATCACTGTTTTTGCAGAGGTGCTTAGAATACAAGTTTAGAAGCATGCACATATAAAGATATACAACATATCATTATTATTATTTTTTTAAATGATTTCCATTTTAAATTTTGTCATTTATGCAAGAGAAGGGGTTATTAACCCCTTGCTTCAAGCATTTTAGTCACCTTTTGTGACACAAATTGCTTGCAAAGAAAGCATTCTTCTCCACTTCCTCATGGAAATGAAAGGAAAGACTATGAACAAGAACTGTTAAGAAATTAGAAGGAAATTTAGACGAGTGTGTATACATGCATGTACATACACGTGTAGTAGCAGCAGCAAGTTGCACCTGTCTTCTAGTTAAAAAAAAAAAACAGCAATGCTACCATTGTATAAAACAGTTACAGGTTTCTATTTTGCACCCATTTGGCAGGGCAGTAGTACCACCCTGGGTTAATGCTCTTTACCAGCCTACTTCCCGAGCTGTGATGTCAGCATGCCTCTAGCTAGACTGTGATTGAATGAATGAATGTGAAAGTATTTCTGGTTTTTTGGGTCACCCTACCTCATTGGGAGACAGTGAGTGTGTTAAAAAAAAGGTAATACTAATAATGAGAATACTGTACATGAATTCTTAGTGCACATTCTTAGTGAACACACAACATTTTTCCATTTTCCTCAGGATTCATCTCATGGTGAGAATTCAAGAAGTCGGTCATCTTGGGCTCCAGACATTCAGGGAGGTCGTGATTCTCAAGCTTCCAATGAACTGAATCTGAGATTGGAAGAGGATTATGGCTTGAGTGCTGTTCGGACTTTGCGGCAAATTATTAGTGATGACAGTGCTTCTTCATCCAGTCTTGATTCTAGTTCATCAGCCACCAGCGGAGCAAGTGGTGTGTCTGAGAGAAATACTCGCCTTTCATTGTTGTGGGCTTCAAGGCTTCATCGACCTGGTCAAGATTCTGACAGTGCTGGAGAGGCATCCAGTGTGAACAGTTTGGGAGATACTGGTGCACCGGGTGGATCTGGGGACCATAGGGCACCAGTGGCAAGTGATGAAGCAGTGTCTGGGACAAGAAGAAATGACAGTAGTAATAGCGAACGGAGAAATTATCGCGGAACAGAAGAAAGAGCTAGTGATGATGAAGATACAATAAATAATGGGATACCCAGTCTGCGGTCCATTGGATCTCAGTCAGAGCGTGCTGGATTACATGTGGAGTACTTCCCAGTTATTCACGGTGGACGTTACATATTAGCACACACCAGAAATGAAGTAGGTTTAAGAAGTACTTTTCAAAATATTGAAGTGGATAGTGATACTGGTGGCGGTGGTGGTGGTGTAGGCATTAGACGTGAGGGCACCCACGATACTGGTGCTCAGGAGAGTGCAAGAAATAGTGAAATACGCCCAAGTGAATTAGGTGCAACCCAAGCAAATGTGGTAAGAGACTCGCAGTTGAGGGAGGTGGACCCAGCAAGAACTGATGTCCCTTGTGAGTCCCAAAATAACCAAAGAGACCCAGTTTTGCCTCCCATTCCTTTGATATCGTCCATCTCACAAGCCCCCCACAGTGACCCTAATGAGGATCTTGCAGTTCCTGGACCTTCAGGACTTTCAGGAGTGTCTCAGTCTCGGATGTCTTCCCTCACATCCACATCACGCTTCCAAACGTCCTCCACGCTTGATCCACAGTTTGGAGTTCAGCTCCTTAGTCGGCATATTGAAAATATGCAGAGAATATGCAGGTGAGTGCTAATTTTCCAATGCCAGGTTGAGAGTAAAAAATAAATTAAAAACCAGTCAGAGTAATATAAACCTATTAGGAAATGTATGAATAAAAATGGAAAGGAAGAGTTATATAACAATTAGAATATTTATAGGGAGAGATAAGGTTAGATTTGGGAGGGAATGTGAAGTATACATATACTGTATGTGCAGAATTGGTTACATAATGGCAATGTGACATTCTGTACTAGAAACACACTACTTAAAGTTGGGACTGTGAGAAAATTTTAATAATTTTTGGGCTGGATGAAAGAGGCATACTGTTTAACTTTTTTAATGCTTTGTTTTCATTATGAACTTGTTTCGTCTCATGGATGGTTCCTTGATGCTGGTGAGGGGCTCTTGATCTAAAGAATTGGACCTGTACTCCAGTTCCTTGAATTGAGTCTGAATGCCTTGTTTTTTTCCAGGCACTGTATGACTCCTACAAGTTTAGTGCTCTTCCCCCTTTATTTTATTTTATTTATTTATTTATTTTTTTTTTTTTTTATTATCACACTGGCCGATTCCCACCAAGGCAGGGTGGCCCGAAAAAGAAAAACTTTCACCATCATTCACTCCATCACTGTCTTGCCAGAAGGGTGCTTTACACTACAGTTTTTAAACTGCAACATTAACACCCCTCCTTCAGAGTGCAGGCACTGTACTTCCCATCTCCAGGACTCAAGTCCGGCCTGCCGGTTTCCCTGAATCCCTTCATAAATGTTACTTTGCTCACACTCCAACAGCACGTCAAGTATTAAAAACCATTTGTCTCCATTCACTCCTATCAAACACGCTCACGCATGCCTGCTGGAAGTCCAAGCCCCTCGCACACAAAACCTCCTTTACCCCCTCCCTCCAACCTTTCCTAGGCCGACCCCTACCCCGCCTTCCTTCCACTACAGACTGATACACTCTTGAAGTCATTCTGTTTCGCTCCATTCTCTCTACATGTCCGAACCACCTCAACAACCCTTCCTCAGCCCTCTGGACAACAGTTTTGGTAATCCCGCACCTCCTCCTAACTTCCAAACTACGAATTCTCTGCATTATATTCACACCACACATTGCCCTCAGACATGACATCTCCACTGCCTCCAGCCTTCTCCTCGCTGCAACATTCATCACCCACGCTTCACACCCATATAAGAGCGTTGGTAAAACTATACTCTCATACATTCCCCTCTTTGCCTCCAAGGACAAAGTTCTTTGTCTCCACAGACTCCTAAGTGCACCACTCACTCTTTTTCCCTCATCAATTCTATGATTCACCTCATCTTTCATAGACCCATCCGCTGACACGTCCACTCCCAAATATCTGAATACGTTCACCTCCTCCATACTCTCTCCCTCCAATCTGATATCCAATCTTTCATCACCTAATCTTTTTGTTATCCTCATAACCTTACTCTTTCCTGTATTCACCTTTAATTTTCTTCTTTTGCACACCCTACCAAATTCATCCACCAATCTCTGCAACTTCTCTTCAGAATCTCCCAAGAGCACAGTGTCATCAGCAAAGAGCAGCTGTGACAACTCCCACTTTGTGTGTGATTCTTTATCTTTTAACTCCACGCCTCTTGCCAAGACCCTCGCATTTACTTCTCTTACAACCCCATCTATAAATATATTAAACAACCACGGTGACATCACACATCCTTGTCTAAGGCCTACTTTTACTGGGAAAAAATTTCCCTCTTTCCTACATACTCTAACTTGAGCCTCACTATCCTCGTAAAAACTCTTCACTGCTTTCAGTAACCTACCTCCTACACCATACACTTGCAACATCTGCCACATTGCCCCCCTATCCACCCTGTCATACGCCTTTTCCAAATCCATAAATGCCACAAAGACCTCTTTAGCCTTATCTAAATACTGTTCACTTATGTGTTTCACTGTAAACACCTGGTCCACACACCCCCTACCTTTCCTAAAGCCTCCTTGTTCATCTGCTATCCTATTTTCCGTCTTACTCTTAATTCTTTCAATTATAACTCTACCATACACTTTACCAGGTATACTCAACAGACTTATCCCCCTATAATTTTTGCACTCTCTTTTGTCCCCTTTGCCTTTATACAAAGGAACTATGCATGCTCTCTGCCAATCCCTAGGTACCTTACCCTCTTCCATATATTTATTAAATAATTGCACCAACCACTCCAAAACTATATCCCCACCTGCTTTTAACATTTCTATCTTTATCCCATCAATCCCGGCTGCCTTACCCCCTTTCATTTTACCTACTGCCTCACGAACTTCCCCCACACTCACAACTGGCTCTTCCTCACTCCTACAAGATGTTATTCCTCCTTGCCCTATACACAAAATCACAGCTTCCCTATCTTCATCAACATTTAACAATTCCTCAAAATATTCCCTCCATCTTCCCAATACCTCTAACTCTCCATTTAATAACTCTCCTCTCCTATTTTTAACTGACAAATCCATTTGTTCTCTAGGCTTCCTTAACTTGTTAATCTCACTCCAAAACTTTTTCTTATTTTCAACAAAATTTGTTGATAACATCTCACCCACTCTCTCATTTGCTCTCTTTTTACATTGCTTCACCACTCTCTTAACCTCTCTCTTTTTCTCCATATACTACTCTTCCCTCCTTGCATCACTTCTACTTTGTAAAAACTTCTCATATGCTAACTTTTTCTCCCTTACTACTCTCTTTACATCATCATTCCACCAATCACTCCTCTTCCCTCCTGCACCCACTTTCCTGTAACCACAAACTTCTGCTGAACACTCTAACACTACATTTTTAAACCTACCCCATACCTCTTCGACCCCATTGCCTATGCTCTCATTAGCCCATCTATCCTCCAATAGCTGTTTATATCTTACCCTAACTGCCTCCTCTTTTAGTTTATAAACCTTCACCTCTCTCTTCCCTGATGCTTCTATTCTCCTTGTATCCCATCTACCTTTTACTCTCAGTGTAGCTACAACTAGAAAGTGATCTGATATATCTGTGGCCCCTCTATAAACATGTACATCTTCCCCCTTATGAATGTAATATGTACTCGTTGCAGTATTTACAATTTTTGTTGACTATTTGTCTGTGCCAGCCGCTTGGTTCATCTACTCAATATTTATATAATTAAAACTACTGTACCTGCTGTGTAATTTTTTGCTTATCTTTTCAGCTTAAAAAAAAAAGCTACCTGTTTGTAGCCACAAATAGAGATGGTGTCAAAATGATTTAGTCATTTAAAAAGGATGGAATCAGATAGGTTTACCAAGAGGGTGTATATATCTGGGGTGGATGTAAGGGGAATATCTCAGAAAAAGTTGGAAGAAGGATGTTAAGGAGGTTATTAGTGATAAGGGCTTGAGCATCCAGTTGGGAGTGGATACATATTCGTTTTTTAGGGTTGGATGTGCTGTTTGGTCTATAAGCAAGGTAATACCTATGAAGGGATTCAGGAAAACCAGTTACCTGGGCTAGAGTTCTGGAGGAATGAGGTACAGTACTGTCCTGCAGAAAGTTGTGTGGTGATGATGTAATTCAGTGTATTGTTTGAATTGATTATGTATGCAGTTTGGAAACAGCTAGATAATGAATGAGAGTGAATGTTTCCCTTCTTTGGGCTACTCTACTTTGATGGGAAATGGGCAATATTTTAAGAAATATGCACATCTTTATTTTTTTTTAACACTGGTTTGTCTCTCAATGAGGGACGATGACCCAAAACAAGAGGAAACACCTTCACGGTCATTAATTCAATTGCTGTCTTGTCAGAAGTGTGCTAACATAGTTCTGATGGGCCTACAAATTGCAGTACCCTCACCCCTCGTTTAAAGTGCAGTCACAGGCACATTCAGGACTCCAATCCAGCTACATAGTACATAATTGGTTTCCCTAAATCTTTTCATAAAGGTTATCTTGCTCAAATTCCAACAGCATGCCAGGTCACAAAAAATCACTTGCCTCTATTCACTCCTGTTGCACTCACTTCAGCCTGTTGCATGTTCAGTCTCCTTTATCCCTCCCAACCCTTCCTGGGATGACCATCTACCTCTCCTTTCCTCCACCTCAGATTTTTATACCCTCATAGTCATCCTATTATGCTCCATCCTCTTTTTAGTGAATGGTTCTCAGCAACCCCTCTTCAGCCCTTTCATATAAATTATATCACTAATGCATTTTATCTTATTTTACAGAGCACACCTGGAAATTACTCGGCATAGACATGAAATTATGCGATTACAGCAAATTCGATCAATGCTGTATGACATACAGAACCAAATCCATTCCTTACGCATGTCAGTGGACCAGTCTGTCGAAGATCTTAGTGGACCTCTTCCAGAAATTAATACCTCAGCCAACCACAGGCAAGTTCATTTTTTGTGAGAAGCAGGTACTGATTATTTAATAATGAAAAAATTAGTTTATTATTTAGTACTGTACTTTTATGAAGGCTGTAGTTCAGGTCTTCTTCACCATAACCTCTTGATGGTTTTGAGGGTCATCATCCCTTTAGTCTAGTCCCAGACTAGATCAGTCAAGCTATTGGTGCTAGCAGCATAAAGTCCAATATAAGTACCAAAGCCTGGCTTATCAGGAATCGTTTATTATGAGCAACCAGCATATTAAAGACTGAAAAATAGATTTTTTATATTTTGTTTTTTTATTAACACATTGGCCGATTCTCACCAAGGCAGGGTGGCCTGAAAAAGAAAAATTTTCATCATCATTCACTCCATCACTGTCTTGCCAGAGGGGTGCTTTACACTACAGTTGTAAAATTGCAACATTAACACCCCTCCTTCAGAGTGCAGACACTGTACTTCCCATCTCTGGGACTCAAGTCGGGCCTGCCGGTTTCTCTGAATCCCTTCATAAATGTTACTTTGCTCACACTCCAACAGCACATCAAGTATTAACCCTTTATCGGGCAAGGGGCCCTAAAATTAGAATTTTTTTTTTTTTTTTATTATCACACCGGCCGATTCCCACCAAGGCAGGGTGGCCCGAAAAAGAAAAACTTTCACCATCATTCACTCCATCACTGTCTTGCCAGAAGGGTGCTTTACACTACAGTTTTTAAACTGCAACATTAACACCCCTCCTTCAGAGTGCAGGCACTGTACTTCCCATCTCCAGGACTCAAGTCCGGCCTGCCGGTTTCCCTGAATCCCTTCATAAATGTTACTTTGCTCACACTCCAACAGCACGTCAAGTATTAAAAACCATTTGTCTCCATTCACTCCTATCAAACACGCTCACGCATGCCTGCTGGAAGTCCAAGCCCCTCGCACACAAAACCTCCTTTACCCCCTCCCTCCAACCCTTCCCAGGCCGACCCCTACCCCGCCTTCCTTCCACTACAGACTGATACACTCTTGAAGTCATTCTGTTTCGCTCCATTCTCTCTACATGTCCGAACCACCTCAACAACCCTTCCTCAGCCCTCTGGACAACAGTTTTGGTAATCCCGCACCTCCTCCTAACTTCCAAACTACGAATTCTCTGCATTATATTCACACCACACATTGCCCTCAGACATGACATCTCCACTGCCTCCAGCCTTCTCCTCGCTGCAACATTCATCACCCACGCTTCACACCCATATAAGAGCGTTGGTAAAACTATACTCTCATACATTCCCCTCTTTGCCTCCAAGGACAAAGTTCTTTGTCTCCACAGACTCCTAAGTGCACCACTCACTCTTTTTCCCTCATCAATTCTATGATTCACCTCATCTTTCATAGACCCATCCGCTGACACGTCCACTCCCAAATATCTGAATACGTTCACCTCCTCCATACTCTCTCCCTCCAATCTGATATTCAATCTTTCATCACCTAATCTTTTTGTTATCCTCATAACCTTACTCTTTCCTGTATTCACCTTTAATTTTCTTCTTTTGCACACCCTACCAAATTCATCCACCAATCTCTGCAACTTCTCTTCAGAATCTCCCAAGAGCACAGTGTCATCAGCAAAGAGCAGCTGTGACAACTCCCACTTTGTGTGCGATTCTTTATCTTTTAACTCCACGCCTCTTGCCAATACCCTCGCATTTACTTCTCTTACAACCCCTAAAATTAGAAATTCGAACTAAACTCCCTATGGTGGATAGAGTAACTCAATATAAGGTCAATGAGCCTATATAAATGGAATTCTGATGGTTAGTTTTCAAGCAACTGCAAATCTCCGAAGCACATCAAGTATTAAAAACCATTTGTCTCCATTCACTCCTATCAAATACACTCACGTATGCTTGCTGGAAGTCCAAGCCCCTCGCACACAAAACCTCCTTTACCCCCTCCTTCCAACCTTTCCTAGGCCAACCTCTACCCTGCCTTCCCTCCACTCTCGAAGTCATTCTGTTTTGTTCCATTCTTACTACAGTGGACCCCCGCATACCGTCGGCATCACATAACGTTTAATCCGCATACCGCTCGCTTTTATCGCAAAAATTTTGCCTCGCATACCGCTCAAAAACCCGCTCACCGCTGTTCGTCCGAGACGCGTCCAATGTGCGCCCTTAGCCAGCCTCACATGTGCCGCTGGTGGCATTGTTTACCAGCCAGCCTCCGCGGTAACATCCAAGCATGCAATCGGAACATTTCGTATTATTACAGTGTTTTTGGTGATTTTATCTGCAAAATAAGTGTCCATGGGCCCCAAGAAAGCTTCTAGTGCCAACCCTACAGCAATAAGGGTGAGAATTACTATAGAGATGAAGAAAAAGATCATTGATAAGTATGAAAGTGGAGTGCGTGTCTCCGAGCTGGCCAGGTTGTATAATAAACCCCAATCAACCATCGCTACTATTGGTGGTACAGCTGCTGCTGCTGCTGTACCACCGTCAGCTGCTGCTGCTGCTGCTGCACTGTCAGCTGCTGCTGCTGCTGTAGCACCGTCAGCTGCTGCTGCTGTTGTACTACCGTCAGCTGCTGCTGCTGCTGCTGTAGTATTATCTGCTGCTGCTGTAGTACCGTCTGTTGCTGCTGTAGCATCGTCTGCTGCTGCTGTAGCACTGTCTGCTGCTGCTGCTGCTGCTGTACCACCGTCAGCTGCTGCTGTAGTACCGTCTACTGCTGCTGTAGCATCGTCTGCTGCTGCTGTAGCACTGTCAGCTGCTGCTGCTGCTGTAGCACTGTCAGCTGCTGCTGCTGCTGTAGCACCGTTGTTGGTGTGGCTTATTGAGAATACCAAGAAACAACCCCAGAGGATTTGCCACTCAGGATAACCCAAAAAAGTCAGTGTCATCGAAGACTGTCTAACTTATTTCCATTGGGGTCCTTAATCTTGTCTCCCAGGATGCAACCCACACCAGTCGACTAACACCCAGGTGAACAGGGAAAAATGCCTGGAACTAGTGCTCATATTGGTGAATTTAAAGCCAGCAAAGGTTGGTTTGAGAGATTTAAGAATCGTAGTGGCATACACAGTGTGATAAGGCCTGTTCTGGAAGAAAATGCCAAACAGGACCTACAGTACTCAGGAGGAAAAGGCACTCCCAGGACACAGTGTCTCATCAGTCATTGCTGCATCTTCAATAAAGGTAAGTGTCATTTATTCTTCATTTAGTAGAGTAGTACAGGCACAATATATATTGTGCATGTACTACTCTACTATTGTGCATGTATCCTTCTCTTTGTGTGTAGGAAAATGTATATTTCATGTGGTAAAAATTTTTTTTTCATACTTTTGGGTGTCTTGCACGGATTAATTTGATTTCCATTATTTCTTATGGGGAAAATTCATTTGCATACCGATCATTTCGCATAACAATGAGCCCTCTTGCACGGATTAAAGTCGCTATGCGGGGCTCCACTGTACATGTCCGAACCACCTCAACAACCCCTCCTAAGCCCTCTAGATAATAGTTTTGGTAATCCCGCACCTCCTCCTAATTTCCAAATTACGAATTCTCTGCATTATATTCACACCACACACTGCCCTGAGACATAACATCTCCACTGCCTCTAGCCTTCTCGTCATTGCAACATTCATCACCCATGCTTCACACCCATATAGGAGTGTTGGTATAACTATACTCTCATACATTCCCCTTTTCCCTTCCAAGGACAAATTGCTTTGTCTACACAGACTCCTAAGTGCACCACTCACCGTTTTCCCCTTATCAATTCTGTGATTCACCTCATCCTTCATAGACTCATCTGCTGACATGTCCACTCCTAAATATCTGAATACATTCACCTCCTCCATACTCTCTCCCCCCAATCTGATATCCAGTCTTACGTAACCTAATCTTTTTTGTGATCCTCATCACCTTACTCTCCTATATTCACTTTTAATTTTCTCCTTTTACGTACCCTACCAAATTTATCCTCCAACCTCTGCAACTTCTCTTCAGAATCTCTTGTGTTTGATTCTTTATCTTTTAATTTCACACCTCTTGCCAAGACCCTTGCATTCATTTTTCTTACAACCCCGTCTATAAATATATTGAACAACCATGGAGACATCACACATCCTTGTGTAAGGCCTACTTTTACTGGGAAATAATCTCCCTCTCTCCTACATACTCTAACCTGAGCCTCACTATCCTCATAAAAACTTTTCACTGCTTTCAGTAAACTACCTCCTATACCCTACACCTGCAAAAATAGATATATTAATTTATTGTGTATACTATGCACACTGTATATATGTTTATATTTGTAATCTTCCACACTTAGGAGATTGTCATCTCTGGTGTTCATGTTACCATTTTCCTCTTCATAACTTCTAATGGGAAGTGAGAGTTCCATTGTCTTTACTAGTCAAACATCTTGATCAATTAGTAAAAGTGCCCCCCCCCCAAAAAAAAGCTTCAAAATGGATCCCAGAACTAAAAAAAAAATTATAATGAAAGGCTGAAAATAATAGAGATGCTCATGTTTCCTAATGTGAGGAAAATAGGAGATAACATATTGGGTCATAAAATATTACAGAATAGATAAAGAAGATTTTTTAGTAATAAGAGACCACAGTTGTTAATTACCAAAAAATGGAGCTGATGGGATATTGGGAATTTTTCTTTGTAAATAGTGTTGCAAGAATGGAATAGATTGCAAGAGGAAGATATGGGTCTGGCTAACTGGATTCTGTGAATCCAGTCATTAAAGTTACCTTGCTCACATTTCAACAAAATGTCCTTAAAAACCTCTTGTCTTCATTCACTCCTACCTAACACACTTGCATAAGTGCATAAGTCTGCTGGATTTACAAGCCCCTAAAACTCTTTCACTCCAAGATTTATGCATCCTCTGTCATCCTATCCCTCCTTCCATTCTTCAGGTCTAAACTTCACCCTTAGTGGCCCCACTTCACCTTTTAATTTTTACACTCTGAATTCTTTGAATGAAATTCATTCTGAATGTTGATCTCAAACATGACATCTCCACTGCCTTCAGCCTTGTCACTGCAGTTTTAAAAAATCATGCCTCACAACCATATAATCTGGTACATTTGCTTTTTTTGCCTCAGTATAGCTACTTTTCTTTCCAAAGACACTTCAAAACATCACGCACCTTCCTCCTTCCCTCATCTGTTCTGTGATTCACCTTGTCTTTCATTGACCCATCCACTGATATGTCCACTTTTTAGACTTTTTGTGTTACTCTCATCATTTTGCTCTTTTTCTATGCTCACTTTTAATTTCCTTTTTTTACAAACCCTCCCAAACTCGTTCACCAACCTTTGAAACTTGGCTTTACAATTTCCCAAAAGCAATGTCATCAACAGGAAGCAACTGTGATAACTCTCAAGAGTTTTATTGGATCCCACATCTTTTAATTATATACCTGTTCCTAACATCTTGTCATTCTCCTCTTTTATAACCTCGTCTATAAATTTGTTAAACATCCATTGTGTCATCAAGCATTCACTCTGAAATAGTCTCCCTCTTTCCTACATACCCTAACCTGTGCCTCACTATCCACACAAAAACTCTTAACTGCTTTTAGTAACCTACCCCCTATTCCATACACTTGCAACATCTACCACATGGCTCACCTATCCACTTTCATATGACTTTTCTAAATCCATGAATGTAACATCTCTTTACCCTTATATAAGTACTGCTCACTAATTTGCTTCAATGTAAACCCTTAGTCTACATATCCCCTACACTTCTTAATTTCTCCGTGCTCCTTTGCAATCCTCCTTTCTGTCTTAAACTTGGTATACTTTACAGGCTAAATACTCATAAAAATCTTACTTCCTCTCTTTTTCCCTATACAAGAGAACTATGCATGCTCTCTGCCAATCCTTTGGTACCTTCCTCTCTTTCATGCAAAACTGGACAAACACATCAACTACCTACCTTTAACCTTTTTACTGTTCTTTAAGTATATCTACATGCAAATTATAACATCTCTGTAAGTATTGATCCAATTTTAATTCTGTTTATTACCAACAGAAAAATGAGCTCTTCATTTTCCAATTTTTTTTTTTTAATTGGAGCACAGAAGCGACATTTAATTTAGGGTCCCTCAACACAGAAAGGGTTAACCTCCTCCTTTAATCCCATTCTACCCACTGCCTCATACTCTTTTCCCACTTCCTCCTCTAATTAAAATTTTCTCTAGTTGGGACAATAACTGTGGTCAGTTTCAAGGGCTTTTCTACCATTGTATCCCATATATGTGAAAAAAAATTTAAGTAATGATATGGATTGCAGTATTGTATGATAGTATCTATTTTGTGATTCTCACTAGCATAACACTATTGTTGCCTATACAGGAGTGGAGGTGATGATGATCCCCAGGTGCCTGTCTGCCTAGGACCTAGTGTCAGCCCACAATCTTTGCCACTGATTCGCCATTGGTCCCGAACTAGTCCTAGAACAGTTGCACGACTGCAGAGGGGGCCTTTTGGTATGAGGGCACGATCGAGACATTCTCATAGGTGTGTTAATTTGACTTGGAATTTAAAAAATCTCTTAACTAGATTAATAAATGGTTGATGTATTAACAGTTTTCATGTTTAATAAATTTTGCATATTCTAATCATTTTTGTTAACACACTGGCTGTCTCCCACCAAGATAGGGTGACCCAAAAAAGAAACACTCACCATCATTCACACTATCACTCTTGCAGATACAACAATTCAGATGTCCCTTCAGACAGCAAATATCCCTTACCCTCCTTTAGAGTGCAAGCTCTGTACCTTCCACCTCCAAGACTCAAGACTGGCTAACCGGTTTCCCTGAATCCCTTCACAAAAATGTTACCTTATTCACACTCCAACAGCTCATCAGGTCCTAAGAACCATTTGCCTCCACTTACTCCTATCTTATAACTTGAATTCTTGATGGAAGTATTTTTTTTTTTTTTCAACAAGTCGGCCGTCTCCCACCGAGGCAGGGTGACCCAAAAAAGAAAGAAAATCCCCAAAAAGAAAATATTTCATCATCATTCAACACTTTCACCGCACTCACACATTATCACTGTTTTTGCAGAGGTGCTCAGAATACAACAGTTTAGAAGCATACACATATAAAGATACACAACATATCCCTCCAAACTGCCAATATCCCAAACCCCTCCTTTAAAGTGCAGACATTGTACTTCCCATTTCCAGGACTTAAGTCCGACTATATGAAAATAACCGGTTTCCCTGAATCCCTTCACTAAATATTACCCTGCTCACACTCCAACAGATCGTCAGGTCCCAAGTACCATTCGTCCCCATTCATTCCTATCTAACACGCTCACACACTCTTGCTGGAAGTCCAAGCCCCTTGCCCACAAAACCTCCTTTACCCCCTCTCTCCAACCCTTTCGAGGACGACCCCTACCCCTCCTTCCTTCCCCTATAGATTTATATGCTTTCCATGTCATTCTACTTTGATCCATTCTCTCTAAATGACCAAACCACCTCAACAACCCCTCTTCTGCCCTCTGACTAATACTTTTATTAACTCCACACCTTTTCCTAATTTCCACACTCCGAATTTTCTGCATAATATTTACACCACACATTGCCCTTAAATAGGACATCTCCACTGCCTCCAACCGTCTCCTCGCTGCTGCTTTTACCACCCAAGCTTCATACCCATATAAGAGTGTTGGTACTACTATACTTTTATACAATCCCTTCTTTGCCTCCATAGGTAACGTTTTTTGACTCCACATATACCTCAACGCACCACTCACCTTTTTTCCCTCATCAATTCTATGATTAACCTCTTCCTTCATAAATCCATCCGCCGACACGTCAACTCCCAAGTATCTGAAAACATTCACTTCTTCCATACTCCTCCTCCCCAATTTGATATCCAATTTTTCTTTATCTAAATCATTTGATACCCTCATCACCTTACTCTTTTCTGTGTTCACTTTCAACTTTCTACCTTTACACACATTCCCAAACTCATCCACTAACCTTCGCAATTTTTCTTTAGAATCTCCCATAAGCACAGTATCATCAGCAAAAAGTAACTGTGTCAATTCCCATTTTGAATTTGATTCCCCAAAATTTAATCCCACCCCTCTCCCGAACACCCTAGCATTTACTTCCTTTACAACCCCATCTATAAATATTTTAAACAACCATGGTGACATTACACATCCCTGTCTAAGACCTACTTTTACTGGGAAGCAGTCTCCCTCTCTTCTACACACCCTAACCTGAGCCTCACTATTCTCATAAAAACTCTTTACAGTATTTAATAACTTACCACCTATTCTATATACTTGCAACATCTGCCACATTGCTCCTCTATCCACTCTATCATATGCCTTTTCTAAATCCATAAATGCAATAAAAACTTCCCTACCTTTATTTAAATACTGTTCACATACATGCTTCAATGTAAACACTTGATCTACACATCCCCTACCCACTCTGAAACCTCCTTGCTCATCCGCAATTCTACATTCTGTCTTACCTCTAATTCTTTCAATTATAACTCTACCGTACACTTTTCCTGGTATACTCAGTAAACTTATTCCTCTATAATTTTTACAGTCTCTTTTGTCCCCTTTCCCTTTATATAAAGGGACTATACATGCTCTCCGCCAATCCCTAGGTACCTTCCCCTCTTTCATACATTTATTAAACAAAAGTACCAACTGCTCCAACACTATATCCTCCCCTGCTTTTAACATTTCTGTCATGATCCCATCAGTTCCACCTGCTTTACCCCCTTTCATTCTACATAATGCCTCACGTACCTCCCCCACACTTACATTCTGCTCTTCTTCACTCCTAAAAGATGGTATACCTCCCTGACCAGTGCATGAAATTACTGCCTCTGTTTCTTCCTTAACATTTAAAAGTTCCTCAAAATATTCTCGCCATCTACCTAATACCTCCATCTCTCCCTGACCAGTGCATGAAATTACTGCCTCTGTTTCTTCCTTAACATTTAAAAGTTCCTCAAAATATTCTCGCCATCTACCTAATACCTCCATCTCCCCATCTACTAACTCCCCTACTCTGTTTTTAACTGACAAATCCATACTTTCCCTAGGCTTTCTTAACTTGTTTAACTCTCTCCAAAATTTTTTCTTATTTTCATTAAAATTTCTTGACAGTGCCTCTCCCACTCTATCATCTGCTCTCCTTTTGCACTCTCTTTACCTTTCTTTTACTCTCCATATACTCTGCTCTTCTTATAACACTTTTGCTTTGTAAAAACCTTTCATAAGCTACCTTTTTCTCTTTTATCACACCCTTTACTTCATCATTCCACCAATCACTCCTCTTTCCTCCTGCCCCCACCCTCCTATAACCACAAACTTCTGCCCCACATTCTAATACTGCATTTTTAAAACTCATCCAACCCTCTTCAACCCCCCCACTACTCATCTTTGCACTAGCCCACCTTTCTGCCAATAGTAGCTTATATCTCACCCGAACTTCCTCCTCCCTTAGTTTATACACTTTTACCTCTCTCTTACTTGTTGTTGACACCTTCCTCTTTTCCCATCTACTTCTTACTCTAACTGTAGCTACAACTAAATAATGATCCGATATATCAGTTGCCCCTCTATAAACATGTACATCCTGGAGCCTACCCATCAACCTTTTATCCACCAATACATAATCTAATAAACTACTTTCATTACGTGCTACATCATACGTTGTATATTTATTTATCCTTTTTTTCATAAAATATGTATTACTTATTACCAAATCTCTTTGTACACATAGCTCAATTAAAGGCTCCCCATTTACATTTACCCCTGGCACCCCAAATTTACCCACTACTTCCTCCATAACATTTTTACTCACTTTAGCATTGAAATCCCCCACCACCATTACTCTCACAGTTGATTCAAAACTCCCCATGCATTCACTCAACATTTCCCAAAATCTCTCTCTCTCCTCTACACTTCTCTCTTCTCCAGGTGCATACACGCTTATTATAACCCACTTTTCTCATCCAATCTTTATTTTACTCCACATAATCCTTGAATTAATACATTTATAGTCCCTCTTTTCCTGCCATAGCTTATCCTTCAACATTATTGCTACTCCTTCTTTAGCTCTAACTCTATTTGAAACCCCTGACCTAATCCCATTTATTCCTCTCCATTGAAACTCTCCCACCCCCTTCAGCTTTGTTTCACTTAAAGCCAGGACATCCAGCTTCTTCTCATTCATAACATCCACAATCATCTCTTTCTTATCATTTGCACAACATCCACGCACATTCAGACTTTCCACTTTGACAATTTTCTTCTTCTTATTCTTTTTAGTAGTTATTACAGGAAAAGGGTTTACTAACCCATTGTTCCCGGCATTTTAGTTGACTTTTACAACACGCATGGCTTACGGAGGAAAGATTCTTATTCCACTTCCCCATGGATATAAAAGGAAAATTAATAAGACCAAGAACTATTAAGATAAAATCAAAGAAAAGTCAGATGAGCGTGTATAAATAAATGTGTAGTGTGACCTAAGTGTAAGTAGAAGTAGCAAGACATACCTGTAATCTTGCATATTTATGAAACAGACAAAAGGACACCAGCAATCCTACCATCATGTAAAACAATTACAGGCTTTCGTTTTACACTCACTTGGCAGGACGGTAGTACCTCCCTGGGCGGTTGCTGTCTACCAACCTACTACCTAGAAGTATTATTAGCTAGTATCTCTTGCCCTGGAAAGTGCTGTAAGGGGTCTATCTTAGCTCTGTAGCATTAGCTGTGCGATACCCCATTCTCCTTTATTTACTGAGATCTTTTTACTTACATAGAGCAACCTTGAATCTGGTGATGACTTTTAATCTAAAGAATCAGAGCTTCTTTCCTCTTTCTTGGATTAAATCTGATTATCTTGTGTTTCCCAAGTGTTGTATGTATGCATCCCCAAAAATTTAACTACTACTACAACAACTGCATCAAGAACAATAAACAACAGCAAAAAGCTTTACCTGCTGTTTCTGATGCTACTACCTCTATTACTACTATTACTGCTGCTATTACTATTGCTACAACTACTACTGCTACTGTTATTGGTTGGACATCTGAATACATATTGACAGAAGTGTACATTCTACCAGCAGTCCAATAAAGGCCTGAACATTTTTGACATTGGATCAGCTACATATACTACAAGGGGAAATAACCTGCTTGATTTGGTTCTGGCAAATAAGGAAACTCTTGTTAATAATTTAGAAATTACAGAGGAACTCGGAACAAGCAATCACAAATCAATTACCTTTTGCATTGAATGGAAGTATGATAGTAGGGATAATTCAGTAATGGTCCCAGATTTTCACTTAGGAGATTACAGTGGGCTTAGAGAACACTTATCATCTGTGGACTGGAGTAACGAAGAGAGCTATCAGTATGATAGCTTTCTTAACACAATACATGCTGCCCAAAGGGCATTTATCCCATACAAGGAAATTAGATCGAATAGAAATGACCCCAAATGGATGAATAATAGGCTCAAATATCTTTTAGGACAGAAGAAAGGAATTTATAGGCGTATCAAAAGAGGTGAGGGTCATCTTATGAATCAGTATATTGACATTAAGAGGATAAGAAAAGCTAAACGGGACTATGAAATTAAAGTTGCTAGGGATTCAAAAACTAACCCAAAAAGTTTTTTCCAGGTTTATAGAACAAAAGTTAGAGATAAGATAGGTTCCCTTAAAAATAACTCTGGGCATCTCACTGACAAGGAGAATGAAATGTGCTCTATTCTTAATAATTATTTTCTCTCGGTTTTCACTCAGGAAGACACTGACAATATCCCAGTAATTAATTTTTATAGTGGGCTTGAAGATGATAAATTATGCAATACCATAGTCACTAGCGAAATGGTTATCAAACAGATAGACCGGTTAAATCAAAATAAATCCCTGGGCCCTGATGAACTTTTTTCAAGGGTTCTTTAAGAGTGTAAAATGGAACTCTGTGAACCTTTAACTAATATTTTTAATTTATCTCTTCAAACAGGTGTAGTGCCTGATATGTGGAAGAAGGCTAATGTAATTCCTAATTTTAAAACAGGGGACAAGTTGTTACAGACAAATTACCGCCCAATAAGCCTAACCTCAATTGTAGGCAAATTACTAGAGTCAATTATAGCTGATAATATAAGAAACCATCTCGATAGGCATAATTTGATTAATGATACTCAACAGGGTTTCACCAGGGGCCGTTCCTGCCTAACTAATTTATTAACCTTCTTCAGCAAAGCTTTTGAGGCCGTTGATCAGGATAAAGAATTTGATATTGTTTATTTAGATTATAGTAAGGCTTTTGATAGAGTACCACATCAGAGACTATTGAAGAAAGTGGCTGCTCATGGCATTGGGGGAAAAATGCTGTCATGGATCGAGACATGGGTCACTAATAGGAAGCAGAGAGTGTGCATGAATGGGGTTAAATCTGAGTGGGGATCTGTAACTAGTGGCATTCCGCAGGGATCAGTTTTAGGCCCATTGTTGTTTATAATATATATAAACAACCTTTCCTGTATTCACCTTTAATTTTCTTCTTTTGCACACCCTACCAAATTCATCCACCAATCTCTCCAGCTTCTCTTCAGAATCTCCCAAGAGCACAGTGTCATCAGCAAAGAGCAGCTGTGACAACTCCCACTTTGTGTGTGATTCTTTATCTTTTAACTCCACGCCTCTTGCCAAGACCCTCGTATTTACTTCTCTTACAACCCCATCTATAAATATATTAAACAACCACGGTGACATCACACATCCTTGTCTAAGGCCTACTTTTACTGGGAAAAAAATTTCCCTCTTTCCTACATACTCTAACTTGAGCCTCACTATCCTCGTAAAAAGCAGTGAAGAGTTTTTACGAGGATAGTGAGGCTCAAGTTAGAGTATGTAGGAAAGAGGGAAATTTTTTCCCAGTAAAAGTAGGCCTTAGACAAGGATGTGTGATGTCACCGTGGTTGTTTAATATATTTATAGATGGGGTTGTAAGAGAAGTAAATGCGAGGGTCTTGGCAAGAGGCGTGGAGTTAAAAGATAAAGAATCACACACAAAGTGGGAGTTATCACAGCTGCTCTCTGCTGATGACACTGTGCTCTTGGGAGATTCTGAAGAGAAGCTGCAGAGATTGGTGGATGAATTTGGTAGGGTGTGCAAAAGAAGAAAATTAAAGGTGAATACAGGAAAGAGTAAGGTTATGAGGATAACAAAAAGATTAGGTGATGAAAGATTGAATATCAGATTGGAGGGAGAGAGTATGGAGGAGGTGAATGTATTCAGATATTTGGGAGTGGACGTGTCAGCGGATGGGTCTATGAAAGATGAGGTGAATCATAGAATTGATGAGGGAAAAAGAGTGAGTGGTGCACTTAGGAGTCTGTGGAGACAAAGAACTTTGTCCTTGGAGGCAAAGAGGGGAATGTATGAGAGTATAGTTTTACCAACGCTCTTATATGGGTGTGAAGCGTGGGTGATGAATGTTGCAGCGAGGAGAAGGCTGGAGGCAGTGGAGATGTCATGTCTGAGGGCAATGTGTGGTGTGAATATAATGCAGAGAATTCGTAGTTTGGAAGTTAGGAGGAGGTGCGGGATTACCAAAACTGTTGTCCAGAGGGCTGAGGAAGGGTTGTTGAGGTGGTTCGGACATGTAGAGAGAATGGAGCGAAACAGAATGACTTCAAGAGTGTATCAGTGTGTAGTGGAAGGAAGGCGGGGTAGGGGTCGGCCTAGGAAGGGTTGGAGGGAGGGGGTAAAGGAGGTTTTGTGTGCGAGGGGCTTGGACTTCCAGCAGGCATGCGTGAGCGTGTTTGATAGGAGTGAATGGAGACAAATGGTTTTTAATACTTGATGTGCTGTTGGAGTGTGAGCAAAGTAACATTTATGAAGGGATTCAGGGAAACCGGCAGGCCGGACTTGAGTCCTGGAGATGGGAAGTACAGTGCCTGCACTCTGAAGGAGGGGTGTTAATGTTGCAGTTTAAAAACTGTAGTGTAAAGCACCCTTCTGGCAAGACAGTGATGGAGTGAATGATGGTCAAAGTTTTTCTTTTTCGTGCCACCCTGCCTTGGTGGGAATCGGCCAGTGTGATAATAATAAATAAGATAAACAACCTTGACAAGGGAATTACTAGTGACATGCTAAAGTAGGAGAAACTTTTAGAGAGGGTGTGGTAGGTAAGTTAGGGGTGCCAGGTGTAAATGAAAATGGGAGCCCTTTGATTGAACTTTGTATAGAAAGGGGTTTAGTTATAGGTAATACATATTTTAAGAAAAAGAGGATAAATAAGTATACAAGATATGATGTAGGGCGAAATGACAGTAGTTTGTTGGATTATGTATTGGTAGATAAAAGACTGTTGAGTAGACTTCAGGATTTACATGTTTATAGAGGGGCCACAGATATATCAGATCACTTTCTAGTTGTAATAAAGTTGGTAGAATTACCGACAATATGTAAAGTAAATGGACACAAGTGCAACTAATGTGACATTTATTGTGGCAATGTTTCGCTCTACAGGAGCTTTATCAAGCCTTGATGTAATGGCTTGATAAAGCTCCTGGAGAGCGAAACGTTGCCACGATAAATGTCACATTAGTTGCACTTGTGTCCTTTTACTTTACACTTTCTAGTTGTAGCTACACTGAGAGTAAAAGGTAGATGGGATACAAGGAGAATAGAAGCATCAGGGAAGAGAGAGGTGAAGGTTTATTAACTAAAAGAGGAGGCAGTTAGGGTAAGATATAAACAGCTATTGGAGGATAAATGGGCTAATGAGAGCATAGGCAATGGGGTCGAAGAGGTATGGGGTAGGTTTAAAAATGTAGTGTTGGAGTGTTCAGCAGAAGTTTGTGGTTACAGGAAGGTGGGTGCGGGAGGGAAGAGGAGCGATTGGTGGAATGATGATGTAAAGAGAGTAGTAAGGGAGAAAAAGTTAGCATATGAGAAGTTTTTACAAAGTAGAAGTGATGCAAGGAGGGAAGAGTATATGGAGAAAAAGAGAGAGGTTAAGAGAGTGGTGAAGCAATGTAAAAAGAGAGCAAATGAGAGAGTGGGTGAGATGTTATCAACAAATTTTGTTGAAAATAAGAAAAAGTTTTGGAGTGAGATTAACAAGTTAAGGAAGCCTAGAGAACAAATGGATTTGTCAGTTAAAAATAGGAGAGGAGAGTTATTAAATGGAGAGTTAGAGGTATTGGGAAGATGGAGGGAATATTCTGAGGAATTGTTAAATGTTGATGAAGATAGGGAAGCTGTGATTTCGTGTATAGGGCAAGGAGGAATAACATCTTGTAGGAGTGAGGAAGAGCCAGTTGTGAGTGTGGGGGAAGTTCGTGAGGCAGTAGGTAAAATGAAAGGGGGTAAGGCAGCCGGGATTGATGGGATAAAGATAGAAATATTAAAAGCAGGTGGGGATATAGTTTTGGAGTGGTTGGTGCAATTATTTAATAAATGTATGGAAGAGGGTAAGGTACCTAGGGATTGGCAGAGAGCATGCATAGTTCGTTTGTATAAAGGCAAAGGGGACAAAAGAGAGTGCAAAAATTATAGGGGGATAAGTCTGTTGAGTATACCTGGTAAAGTGTATGGTAGAGTTATTATTGAAAGAATTATGAGTAAGACGGAGAATAGGATAGCAGATGAACAAGGAGGCTATAGGAAAGGTAGGGGGTGTGTGGACCAGGTGTTTACAGTGAAACATATAAGTGAACAGTATTTAGATAAGGCTAAAGAGGTATTTGTGGCATTTATGGATTTGGAAAAGGCCTATGACAGGGTGGATAGGGGGGCAATGTGGCAGATATTGCAGGTGTATGTGTAGGAGGTAGGTTACTGAAAGCAGTGAAGAGTTTTTACGAGGATAGTGAGGCTCAAGTTAGAGTGTGTAGGAAAGAGGGAAATTATTTCCCAGTAAAAGTAGGCCTTAGACAAGGATGTGTGATGTCACCGTGGTTGTTTAATATATTTATAGATGGGGTTGTAAGAGAAGTAAATGCGAGGGTCTTGGCAAGAGGCGTGGAGTTAAAAGATAAAGAATCACACATGAAGTGGGAGTTGTCACAGTTGCTCTTTGCTGAAGACACTGTGCTCTTGGGAGATTCTGAAGAGAAGTTGCAGAGATCGGTGGATGAATGTGGTAGGGTGTGCAAAAGAAGAAAATTAAAAGTGAATACAGGAAAGAGTAAGGTTATGAGGATAAAAAGATAGGTAATGAAAGATTGGATATCAGATTGGAGGGAGAGAGTATGGATGAGGTGAATGTATTCAGATATTTGGGAGTGGACGTGTCAGTGGATGGGTCTATGAAAGATGAGGTGAATCATAGAATTGATGAGGGGAAAAGGGTGAGCGGTGCACTTAGGAGTCTGTGGAGACAAAGAACTTTGTCCTTGGAGGCAAAGAGGGGAATGTATGAGAGTATAGTTTTACCAACGCTCGTATATGGGTGTGAAGCATGGGTGATGAATGTTGCAGCGAGGAGAAGGCTGGAGGCAGTGGAGATGTCATGTCTGAGGGCAGTGTGTGGTGTGAATATAATGCAGAGAATTCGTAGTTTGGAAGTTAGGAGGAGGTGCGGGATTACCAAAACTGTTGTCCAGAGGGCTGATGAAGGGTTGTTGAGGTGGTTCAGACATGTAGAGAGAATGGAGCAAAACAGAGTGACTTCAAAAGTGTATCAGTCTGTAGTGGAAGGAAGGCGGGGTAGGGGTCGGCCTAGGAAAGGTTGGAGGGAGGGGGTAAAGGAGGTTTTGTGTGCGAGGGGCTTGGACTTGCAGCAGGCATGCGTGAGCGTGTTTGATAGGAGTGAATGGAGACAAATGGTTTTTAATACTTGACGTGCTGTTGGAGTGTGAGCAAAGTAACATTTATGAAGGGGTTCAGGGAAACCAGCAGGCCAGACTTGAGTCCTGGAGATGGGAAGTACAGTGCCTGCACTCTGAAGGAGGGGTGTTAATGTTGCAGTTTAAAAACTGTAGTGTAAAGCACCCTCCTGGCAAGACAGTGATGGAGTGAATGATGGTGAAAGTTTTTCTTTTTCGGGCCACCCTACCTTATTGGGAATCGGCCATTGTGATAATAAAAAAAAAAAAATAATAAGCAAATTTGCTGATGACACGAAGATAGGTAGGATAATCTATTCAGACTTTGATGTCTCACAACCTCAGGAGAATTTAGACAAACTCAATTCGTGATCAGAAAAGTGGCAGATGCAGTTCAGTGTAGATAAATGTTAAGTTCTAAAGCTCGGAAATGTCCATAACCCTAGCACCTACCAGCTTAATAATGTTGAACTTAGCCATGTAGAATACGAAAAGGGTTTGGGGGTTATGGTAAGCAGCAATCTTAAACCAAGACAGCAGTGCCTAAGCGTGCGTAATAAGGCAAATAGATTGCTGGGATTTATATCAAGAAGTGTAAGCAACAGAAGTCCAGCGGTTATACTTCAGCTTTATACATCATTAGTAAGGCCTCACCTAGATTATGCAGCTATGTTCTGGTCTCCATATTACAGAATGGACATAAATTCGTTAGAAAACATTCAGCGTAGAATGACTAAATTAATACATAGCATTAGAAATCTTCCTTATGAAGAAAGATTGAAGACCCTTAAATTACATTCACTTGTTAGACGAAGAATGAGGGGAGAGTGGAAGATGAGTATTAATAATGGGATATAAATAAGGTCTTGAGGATGTCTCTCCAGGAGAGAACCCGCAGTAATGGATTCAAATTAGACAAGTTTAGATTTAGAAAGGATGTAGGAAACTATTGGTTTGGAAATAGGGTAGTTGATGAGTGGAACAGTCTACCTAGTTGGGTTATTGAGGGTAAAACCTTGGGTAGTTTCAAATTTAGGTTGGATAAATACGTGAGTGAGAGGGGTTGGATTTGAGTGGGACTTGCGTATGAGTGGATAGAGTTTTTTTTTTTTTTTTTTTTTTTTTTACCAGCAAGTCGGCCATCTCCCACCGAGGCAGGGTGACCCAAAGAGAAAGAAAAATCCCCAAAAAGAAAATACTTTCATCATCATTCAACACTTTCACCTCACACATAATCACGTTTTTGCAGAGGTGCCCAGAATACAACAGCTTAGAAGTATATATGTATAAAAATACACAATATATCTCTCCAAACTGCCAATATCCCAAACCCCTCCTTTAGAGTGCAGACATTGTACTTCCCATTTCCAGGACTCAAGTCCTGTTATATAAAATAACCGGTTCCCCTGAATCCCTTCACTAAATATTACCCTGCTCACTCTCCAACAGATCGTCAGGTCCCAAATACCATTTGTCTCCATTCACTCCTATCTAACATGCTCACGCATGCTTGCTGGAAGTCCAAACCCCTCGCCCACAACACCTCCTTTACAAATGCGCAAATGTTTTGTTAGTGGGATGGATTGTAAAGGACATGCCTAGTATGGGAGAACAGGCCTGCTGCAGTGTTCCTCCTTTCTTATGTTCTTATGTTTGTCTGCAAAAATTAAGTTGGTCCTTAAATCAAATATATCTTGGAATTCTACTTGCTTAGGTACCACTGCCTTAATATTAAAAATTAAATGGATTACTGATATAGGTTCCTGCTATATGAAAATTATTTCATCCAATATTGTAGCCTTCTAGACATAATTATGCTACAAATATAGCAATAACATGCTGTATAATTCAGTGGAGCCTCGGCTTACGAATGCCCCAACATGCAAATTTTTCAGGATACAAACAGTCACTCGATCGATTTTTTGCTTCCGGATATGAAAGAAATTTCAGGATGCGAACTTCCCCCTCAAGGGAGCTTCCTTGGTGAGGGGCTTTTGATCAAGGGAATTGGATCTGTGCTCCACTTCCCTAAATTAATAATAATAATACAGTGGACCCCCGGTTAACGATATTTTTTCATTCCAGAAGTATGTTCAGGTGCCACTACTGACCGAATTTGTTCCCATAAGGAATATTGTGAAGTAGATTAGTCCATTTCAGACCCCCAAACATGCACGTACAAATGCACTTACATAAATACACTTATATAATTGGTCGCATTGGGAGGTGATCGTTAAGCGGGGGTCCACTGTATTAGGTAGTAGGTTGGTAGACAGCAACCACCCAGGGAGGTACTGCCGTTCTGCCAAGTGAGTGTAAAACGAAAGCCTGTAATTGTTTTACATGATGGTAGGATTGCTGGTGTCTTTTGTCTGTCTCATAAATATGCAAGATTACAGGTACGTCTTGCTACTTCTACTTACACTTAGGTCATACTACACGTTTATTTATACTCGCTCATCTGAGTTTTCTTTGATTTTATCATAGTTCTAGTTCTAATTACTTTTCCTTTTATATCCATGGGGAAGTAGAATAAGAATCTTTCCTCCGTAAGCCATGCGTGTTGTGAAAGTCAACTAAAATGCCAGGAACAATGGGCTAGTAACCCCTTTTCCTGTAATAATTACTAAAAAGAATAAGAAGAAAATTGTCAAAGTGAGAAGTCTGAATGTGCGTGGATGTTGTGCAAATGATAAGAAAGAGATGATTGTGGATGCTATGAATGAGAAGAAGCTGGATGTCCTGGCTTTAAGTGAAACAAGGTTGAAGGGAGTGGGTGAGTTTCAGTGGAGAGGAATAAATGGGATTAGGTCCGGGGTTTCTAATAGAGTTAGAGCTAAAGGAGGAGTAGCAATAATGTTGAAGGATAAGCTATGGCAGGAAAGGAGGAACTATAAATATATGTGGAGTAAAATAAAGGTTGGATGTGAAAAGTGGGTTATAGAAAGCATATATGCACCTGGGAAATAGAGAAGTATAGAGGAGAGAAAGAGATTTGGGGAAATGTTGAGTGAATGAGTGGGGAGTTTTGAACCAAGTGTTAGAGTACTTGTGGTTGGGGATTTTAATGCTATAGTGGGTAAAATTGTTGTGGAGGGAGTAGTAGGTAAATTTGGGGTGCCAGGGGTAAACGAAAATGGGGAGCCTTTAATTGAGCTATGTGTAGAAAGAGGTTTGGTAGTACGTAATACATATTTTATGAAAAAGAGGATAAATAAATATACAAGGTATGATGTAGCATGTAATGAAAGTAGTTTGTTAGATTATGTTTTGGTGGATAAAAGGTTGATGGGTAAGCTCCAGGATGTACACATTTATAGAGGGGCAACTGATATATCGGATCATTATCTAGTTGTAGCTACAGTTAGAGTAAGAGGTAGACGGGATAAGAGGAAAATGGCAACAACAAGTAAGAGGGAGGTGAAAGTGCATAAACTAAGGGAGGAGGAAGTTCGGGTGAAATATAAGCGACTATTGGCAGAAAGGTGGGCTGGTGATGGTGAAATTAGATGAACTGTGATATATAAATAAGCTGTAGAGTTGATATTAGCATTATATTGAAGTATTTTGTCATGCCTCCTCAGAGCAGGAATTCCGCTGGAACGGATTAATGCCATTTCAATTAATTTAAATGAGGAAAATTGACTCAGCATATGAACAAGGTCATGGATTGGATTAAATTCGTAAGCCAAGGTTCCACTGTACGTACTCTTATTTGATTTATGTATGCAGATTGGCTGCCAGCTGCCTCTACATTTTTAACTGCAAATTGAGTATGATTATTCTTTAGATATTATCTTGTGTAGGGGCTTAATTACACCCTATCTGAAACAAGAAGTTCATTCTTGTCTGTTTGAAATCTTAGCTAAGAGTGATGCTGTGTTCTTGTGATCAGACACAGTAGTGCAGTTAACACAAAAAAAAGTTCATCTTTTATTTTGTTTTCTACCACATTTCATTGTATAACATGTTTTTAGAAAGAAAAGAAATTAATAAAATATAAGACTGACACCACTTTTTTTAATATATACAGTGGACCCCTGCCTTACGATGGCATCACGTTACGTTAAATTTGCCATACGATACATATGAACGCAAAAATTTTGCCTCGCCTCACGCTAAAAAAACTCGCTTCTCACGATTCATCCGGGATGTGTCCCACGTGTGGCCTCTGCTGCCCCGTGGGTGCTAGCGTTTACAAGCCAGCCAGTGCGGTCGCATCCACGCATACATTTGGTACATTTCACCTTATCCCAGTGTTTTTTGTGCTTGTAACTGCAAAATAAGTCACCATGGGCACCAAGAAAGCTTCTAGTGCCAACCCTGTGGTAAAAAGGGTGAGAATTAGTATGGAAATTAAGAAAGATTTTGAAGGGTTTGGGGGTAACCCTGAGAAGCCTATGCCAGTTGTGGAATTCATTGTGCCTACTTCAAAGATTAAGGAAATGTGTGCAAAGTGGGTTGAAGTGCAAACCTTTATGGATGAAAATCACCTATAGCACAGCTATTGCAAGCCGTGCTGGTGACTATTACAATGACAATGTTGTGGCCCATTTTAGGCAAATCTTAAAGGAATGGGAGATACAGAGCTCTATGGACAGATTTGTTGTGCGACAGAGGTCCAGTGACTCTAAAACTGGTCCTAGTGGCATTAAAAGGGAAGGGAAGTAACCCCGGAAAAGGACTTAACCCTTTCAGGGTCCAAGGCCAAAATCTGAAGTCACGCACCAGTGTCCAAGAAATTTTGAAAAAAAAAAAAAATTATTTTTTCTTACAGAATTAAAGAGCATATTTTTGTGAAGGTAATAAAACAAAAAAAAAATTAGAATCTGATCAGTACTTACCGAGATACAGTGCCAAGAAGTTTGTAGAAAATGATGTGGTGGCGGCAACATCGACGAATTCCACATACGCGTATTATATTATTTTGTTGTTTTAGTTGTTTTTTCTTTTCTTTTCCAATTTTTTTCTATTCCTACTAACATTTGGGGCCTGAGAGACCAATACTGTATATAATTGATATATATTAACTCACTGTATTGAACACAATAACCGCACTAAAGTTATTATCATATTATTGTTTACCACTGTTGTTTATTACAATAAACATGCACAAATATTGTATAATACTAATGTTCTATCATATATTTACATATTTACAATCACTGGACATGGTTTTAGAACTGCTGGAGCTTGTGGAACTCCTTGAAACAAGGCACCATGCACAGAGGCACCTTACATTCCTCACACATAAACCGAGTGTCTTTGCGTCTTTGTTGCCGTCGTTTTGTTTGTGCACAGACAATGCATCTCTTCTGAGCAAATTTCTTTTGAGTTGAAGGAAGCTGTATTATGAAATGATCACCTTCTCTTCTCAAACGCTTGTTTATATTGTGATGAATTCGAGGACCATGTTGTATTGCAGGTGTTGTTACCTGGTACTTCATTATGAGTTGTCTGACAACAGACAAACAAAATTCACCATACGGTGGTCTGTTACCAGTCTTTATTTGGTACATATTATATGCATTCAGCATTGAAATGTCCATGAGATGGAAGAAAAGTTTCATGTACCACTTGTAACTCTTACGAACACAGTCAACAAAACCAATCTGCATGTCACACTTGTCAACCAAGCGCATGTTTTGTGTATAATCAATCACTGTCACTGGTTTTCGAATACGTTCATTAGTCACTCGATCAACTTTGCCACTGTCTTGCATTTCATTACGGTGAATGGTTGTCAACAATGTGACATCTCGTTTGTCATGCCACCGTAATGCCATGATGTCATTGGCAGTAAACACCTGCACGTCATCACCACGAACACCTGCGTTGAGCCTGGGCATATGTTTACGATTAGAACGCACTGTGCCACACACATCTGTCTTGTTCACTCGCATGAAATCACTGAGTAATGGGCTTGTGTACCAGTTATCGGTATATAATGTATGGCCCTTACCAAGATAAGGTGCCATCATGTTTCTCACTACGTCACCTGATATACCCAATAACATCTTGGTATCTTTCAATGTTTTACTACCCGTGTATACAACAATATCCAACACCAGGCCACTGTCACAATCACAGAGTACAAACAATTTTATACCAAAGCGGTTCCTCTTGCTCGGTATATACTGCTTGAATGACAGTCTACCTTTGAACAAAATCAAAGACTCGTCAATTACAAGATTCTTGAATGGATAAAAGTATATCCTGAACTTTTGTTTGAGATACATGAAAACATTTCTAATCTTGTATAACCTGTCACTTCTGTCAGGCCTGGTTTTGTCAGAGAAGTGCAACATACGTAACAGTAAGATAAACCTGTTCACTGGTATTATTTCACTGAAGGATGGGGTACAAATTAGCCGATCTGTGGACCAGTATGCTTTTATATTATGCTTATAGACGTGAGGCATAAGCATTATTGTTGCAAAAAGCAAATACATTTCTGCAACAGTCGTCTCTTTCCACCTGTGTAGTCTTGACTGTGGTGATAAGATCGTATTTGCCATGGTGTACTGAAAATACTTATTACTTTCCCTGACAATAATTTCCATCAATGGCTGGTCAAAGAATAATTCAAAGAATTCCAGTTCATTGGCCGTGGTTCCAAGGGGACAGGTAGGTAGAATTCCACTTTGCGAGTCATCAAAGTGGTGAGGGCTGGGAACAAAATTGGGATTTTGCTGCCAATCCCAGATACGGTTTGCTGGTGGATACTGGACATCATAGGCTGGTTGTACGGGTGGTTGTGGCGGGCTGGTGGGTGACGCTCCGCTTTGTCCTTGAACTGACGAGTCAGCAGCGTGGGTTCCCGCGTGGCACAGCGAGTCACGCATGGCGGTGCCACTACCACCACCAGCCCCACTAACACCATCCACTGATGTCTGTGGCCCATCCATGCCAAGTGTAGCCACATCATCCTCACTATCACTACCTAAAACGGGTGTAGGGCCACGGGATGTACTCCGGGATGTACTCCGTCCCCTGGGCACAGCATAGGGTACACTACCCGAGCGCATGCGGCGGCGAACATACCGACGCTTCACTGGTGAATATGTTTCCTCACTATCACTACTCGAATGATCGTCGAGCGCAATAAAATCACAATCCACGTCAGAATCATCGTCATTACTGAAGTCAGAGGCCAGGCCACGGGAAAATATTAGTTTTCTCTTACGTTTAGGAACACCCGACGGTGAGTCACGAGTGCCCACACCAGAGGTAGAATGTCGAGGATCGTCGGGGTTTTCTGCACTATTATCGATATCCTGGTCATTATTTTCGGTCACTAACTTATCAAAGCCGTAGAATTCGTCTTCATTTCCACTTCCATCAGTGTCAGAACTATCAGACAGGAAGAGGAGAGTCCCAATTTTCCGGGGAGTGAGAGCTGACTTGCGACGAGGCATGGTGAACAAGGGTGACTGAGCCGGAGTTCCCACAATGCTATGCAGGCGCCTAGATTTTTTGTTTACGGCGCAGACCCATTCTCTCATATGTAAGCCTATGAGCGCTTTCGCGCTAAATTTGACGGCGCTAGAATTTTGGCGTAGATCTACGGTTTGGACACTCACTGACCAGCCGTAGATCTACGGGACGGACCCTGAAAGGGTTAATACCTCAAGTCCTAATGGAAGGGGATTCCCCTTCTAAACAATAACAACTTTCACAGTCTCCCCACCTCCCATCCCTTCAATCATCACCAGATCTTCAATAAAGGTGTCATGTATTCTATTCTTAGTAGAGTATTAATTGTGCATGTCTTCTTAAGTTTGTATGTATTAACCCTTTGACTGTCGCAACCCCCAATCCTGAGGTGTCTCCTGGTGTCGCAAAATTTAAAAAAAAAAAATTATTTTTTTCTTATGAAATGATAGAGAATCTTTTCCCGATTGTAATGACACCAAAAAAACGAAATTTGATGGAAAACTGACGGAATTATGCTCTCGCGAAGTTAGCGACCTCGGCGCTGTTTACAAATCGGCGATTTCGCCCACTTTGAGCCCTATTTTTGGCTAATTCCATTGTTCCAGTCGCCCAAACTCATAGCTATTTCTTTAGAACTTCATTTTTTCTATCGATTGAATACAAGAAACTGCCCATTTACTGATTTCAACTACCTAATAATGTGGTCAGAAATTTGCAATTTGGCCAATTTCACGAAAACTAAAAAATATGACAATTTCAAAATAAGGTCCAGAATGAACAATGCAGACATTCCTGGCTCTAAAATAACATTTTCTTTGTTCATCAGTCACGTCTCCAGGCCCTTCTGATATTACTCTTGCTTTCTATTTTGAATTTTTATTCAAACAAAAAATATTAGACTTACTATTATGCAGACTACTGCAATGCTGTAATAACTGTATAAATAACATCAACCCATTCATGACTGCATATTAGAATGGCTAGTTGGACATTTATTGGACAATGGCATCATTTGTTTACTTTTGAACATTGGCAAAAATCAAACATTTCCCCTACTTTGAGCTCCATTTCTAGGTTCTTTTTATAGTAAAATCAAACAAAATCACCTCTATTTCTGTAATATGTTTTCCATTCTATCAAATGAGACCAAGAAAACGAGAATACAACCATAAATACTATACGAAAATAGACCACAAAGTCGGCATTTTAATTAAAAAAAACGGTCGGAGTTTTTTTTTTCTCATTATGCACTGCGTGCTCCAGGATTTTTTTTATATGGTGCACACTGACCACACAGACCCATTCTCTCACATGTGGGCCTACCAGCTTTCTCCTGCTTGATTTGAAGCCGCTAGAATTTATGAGTATATATACGTCAAACACGACACCTCGTAAAACGTATACATATGGCCGCGACAGTCAAAGGGTTAAAATTAATATTTCATTTTTTTTTTTCAGACTTTTGGGTGTCTTGCATGGATTAATTTGATTTCCATTATTTCTTATGGGGAAAATTAATTCACCTTACGATTACAGTGGACCCCCGCATACCGTTGGCATCACATAACGATTAATCCGCATACCGCTTGCTTTAATCGCAAAAATTTTGCCTCGCATACCGCTTAAAAACCCGCTCACCGCTGTTCGTCCGAGACGCGTCCAATGTGCGCCCTCAGCCAGCCTCACATGTGCCGCCCGTGCCATTGTTTACCAGCCAGCCTCCGCGGTAACATCCAAGCATACAATCGGAACATTTCGTATTATTACATTGTTTTCGGTGCTTTATCTGGAAAATAAGTGACCATGGGCCCCAAGAAAGCTTCTAGTGCCAACCCTACAGCAATAAGGGTGAGAATTACAATAGAGATGAAGAAAAAGATCATTGATAAGTATGAAAGTGGAGTGCATGTCTCCGAGCTGGCCAGGTTGTATAATAAACCCCAATCAACCATCGCTACTATTGGTGGTACAGCTGCTGCTGCTGCTGTAGCATTGTCTGCTGCTGCTGTAGCATCGTCTGCTGCTGCTGTAGCACTGTCAGCTGCTGCTGCTGCTGTAGCATCGTCTGCTGCTGCTGTAGCATCGTCTGCTGCTGCTGTAGCACTGTCAGCTGCTGCTGCTGCTGTAGCATCGTCTGCTGCTGCTGCTGTAGCATCGTCTGCTGCTGCTGTAGCATCGTCTGCTGCTGCTGCTGCTGTAGCATCGTCTGCTGCTGCTGCTGCTGTAGCATCGTCTGCTGCTGCTGTAACATTGTCTGTTGCTGCTGTAGCATCGTCTGCTGCTGCTGTAGCATCGTCTGCTGCTGCTGTAGCACTGTCAGCTGCTGCTGTAGCATCGTCTGCTGCTGCTGTAGCATCGTCTGCTGCTGCTGTAGCATCGTCTGCTGCTGCTGCTGCTGTAGCATCGTCTGCTGCTGCTGTAGCATCGTCTGTTGCTGCTGTAGCATTGTCTGCTGCTGCTGTAGCATCGTCTGTTGCTGCTGTACCACCGTCAGCTGCTGCTGCTGCTGTAGCACCGTTGTTGGTGTGGCTTATTGAGAATACCAAGAAACAATTAACCCCAGAGGATTTGCCACCCAGGATAACCCAAGAAAGTCAGTGTCATCGAAGACTGTCTAACTTATTTCCATTGGGGTCCTTAATCTTGTCTCCCAGGATGCAACCCACACCAGTCAACTGGAACTAGTGCTCATATTGGTGAATTTAAAGCCAGCAAAGGTTGGTTTGAGAGATTTAAGAATCGTAGTGGCATACACAGTGTGATAAGGCCTGTTCTGGAAGAAAATGCCAAACAGGACCTACAGTACTCAGGAGGAAAAGGCACTCCCAGGACACAGTGTCTCATCAGTCATTGCTGCATCTTCAATAAAGGTAAGTGTCATTTATTCTTCATTTAGTAGACTAGTACATGCACAATATATACTGTGCATGTACTACTCTACTATTGTGCATGTATCCTTCTCTTTGTGTGTAGGAAAATGTATATTTCATGTGGTAAAATTTTTTTTTTATACTTTTGGGTGTCTTGCACGGATTAATTTGATTTCCATTATTTCTTATGGGGAAAATTCATTCGCATACCGATTATGCGGGGGTCCACTGTATTTCGGCTCACGATGAGCTCTCAGGAATGGATTATTATCGTAAGGCGGGGGTCCACTATATTTATGTATGTTAACCTGTAAACGGTCCGAATGTATATATATGTTTACTACCGTACTGCCCGAACTTTTTTGAGAAAAAAAAAATAGTTTTTTTAATAGGAAAAAAGAGCATATGGTACCCAGGCATCCCCAATTATTTTAATATGGCACACAGTGAGTGCTCACACCCATTCTCTCATGTCTAGGCGACTCAGGCTTATCGTGGCAATGTTAAATGTTTTTTTTTTTTTTCAACAAGTCGGTCGTCTCCCACCAAGGCAGGGTGACCCAAAAAAGAAAGAAAATCCCCAAAAAGAAAATACTTTCATCATCATTCAACACTTTCACCACACTCACACATTATCACTGCTTTTGCAGAGGTGCTCAGAATACAACAGTTTAGAAGCATATACGTATAAAGATACACAACATATCCCTCCAAACTGCCAATATCCCAAACCCCTCCTTTAAAGTGCAGGCATTGTACTTCCCATTTCCAGGACTCAAGTCCGACTATATGAAAATAACTGGTTTCCCTGAATCCCTTCACTAAATATTACCCTGCTCACACTCCAACAGATCGTCAGGTCCCAAGTATCATTCATCTCCATTCACTCCTATCTAACACGCTAATGCACGCTTGCTGGAAGTCCAAACCCCTCGCCCACAAAACCTCCTTTACCCCCTCTTTCCAACCCTTTCAAGGATGACCCCTACCCCTCTTTCCTTCCCCTATAGATTTATATGCTTTCCATGTCATTCTACTTTGATCCATTCTCTCTAAATGACCAAACCACCTCAACAACCCTTCTTCTGCCCTCTTGACTAATGCTTTTATTAACTCCACACCTTCTCCTAATTTCCACACTCCGAATTTTCTGCATAATATTTACACCACACAAAACCTCCTTTACCCCCTCTTTCCAACCCTTTCAAGGACGACCCCTACCCCTCTTTCCTTCCCCTATAGATTTATATGCTTTCCATGTCATTCTACTTTGATCCATTCTCTCTAAATGACCAAACCACCTCAACAACCCTTCTTCTGCCCTCTGACTAAAACTTTTATTAACTCCACACCTTCTCCTAATTTCCACACTCCGAATTTTCTGCATAATATTTACACCACACATTGCCCTTAGACACATAAAACGTATATATACGTTTGGGGCACTAACGGTAAAAACGTATATATACGTTTGGACCGTTTACGGGTTAAATGGGTGAAATTATTGCAAAATTAAAAAAATATTTCCCTTGCTTGAAATTAAAAGAGCTTTTTACATACCATATATTTTTGTCAACAGGTCATGTATGATGTCACCCAGTATTTTTCGCCGAATTCCTCGACGTCGTTCCATACGAACGCGTCTTCACCTTCCAGAGTTATCTACACCTCTGCAAGGAACTAATAGTACCACGGGAACAACAGCAGGAGGAAGATTGTCATCAGCAAGAAATTTAGGGGAGTCCAGGGCTGCCACTGTAACCACTGGGGCTGGAGCTGTGATTGGCCCGCTCCCAACACCACCACCTGACCAAGGGCACTCGGAAGAACAGCCAAGAGATATTGTGCGAATTGTGTCTCGCAATCAGTGCCTCACACAAACACGAAATGTAAGATGGTGTCAGGGTTTTTATAGGTGAATTATATTAAGGTTGCATTACATTTCATGAAACACTAAACCCATGTGGGTCACTGAGCTCACAAAGTGGTGGAGGGTCGATACCCTGTCCATGAATTGTATCTTAATCATCTCTCATCGCCAACAGTCTTCATTACTGTTTCATAAAGAATGTGTTCAATTAAAATTGGGTCTTAGACAAGATATGCATTGTCTCTGGTTTTATGTATTTTAAGTTGGGGTTGTGAAAGAAATGACTTAATGTGTGCTACAGTTTTAAAATATAATAAATATGATTCTGTATAAAGTGGGAGTTGTTGTAAACAGTGTTTACAGATGACATAGTGTTATTGGGTGCTCCAGGAAAAAGAAGCTGCATAGCTTGGAGTAGAAGTTTGGAAAGGTATATAAAAGGAGGAAGTTTAATATGAATATAGAAAAGAATAATGTGATGAGAATACGTAAATGTATAGGGAAAAAATTGAGTTGAAGGAATGAGTATGCAGAAACCAGATGTATTTAGTTACTTGGGAGTGAATGTATCAGCAGATGGGTTATGAAGGATTAAGTAAATCACAGAATACTACTTGAAAGTTGCAAGAGTATTCTAGTTATATTCTCCAAATTGTTTGTAGGGTTAGAATCATAGCTTCTTGAGTTGTCTCCTAAATATGAACGACTGGCTTTGCTGATTTCTAGCTCCAGGGTCTTATCATATCTACTCTTAACCCTTTCAGGGTTTTTGCCATACTGGTACGGCTTACGCACCAGGGTTTTTGACGTACTAGTACGCCTAAATTCTAGCGCCCTCAAATCTAGTGAGAGAAAGCTGGTAGGCCTACATATGAAAGAATGGGTCTATGTGGTCAGTGTGCGCAGTATAAAAAAAATCCTGCAGCACACAGTGTGTAATGAGAAAAAAAAACTGTTTTTGGATTAAAACAGCGACTGCACTGTATTTTCGTATGGTATTTATTGTTGTATTCTAGTTTTCCTGGTCTCATTTTATAGAATGGAAGACATATTACAGAAATTGAGTTGATTTTGATTGGTTTTACAATGAAAAGTACCTTGAAATTGAGCTCAAAGTAGCAGAAATGTTTGATTTTTACCAAAGTTCAAAAGTAAAGAAATCATGCTAAGCGTCCAATACACGTCAATTGGTGAGTAATATTCTTTCACAAGTGCGCCGATATTATTTATACCATTTCTACACTAATGCAGTAGTCTGCATAACAGTAAATCATTTTTTTTTTTGTGAGAAAATTCAAATTCAAAGTGGAAAGCAAAAGAATGTTAAGTGGGGCATGGGGATGTGACTAATGAACAGAGGAAATGTTATTTTAGTGCCAGGAATGTCTTTCTTGTTTATTCTGGACCCTATTTGGAAATTGGCATCTTTTGAAATTTGTGTGAAATTGGCAAAATTGCTAAATTCTGACCACTGTATTGGATAGTTGAAATCGGTAAATGGGTGGTTTCTTGTACTCATTCGATAGAAAAAAGGGAGTTCTAGCGAAATAGTTATGATTTTTGTCAACTAGCACACTGGAATTGGCCGAAAATAGGGCTCAAAGTGGGCAAAATCGCCGATGTGTAAACATCATCGAGACCACTAACTTCGCGAGAGCATAATTCCGTAAGTTTTCCATCAAATTTCATACTTTTGGTGTCATTATGATCAGGAAAAGATTCTCTATCTTTTCATAAGAAAAAATATTTTTTTTTTTAAATTTGGGCAACCCTGAGAACAAGTCTTGGAGAGTGCCTAGGGACCCTGAAAGGGTTAATGTTGTATATGTAGTTGGCCTCTCCACCATCACCTTTTACTAGTCTTTTCTCATCCCTGGTGAATGCAGCAGTAAGTTGACAAGTAGATAACAAAGACACATGAAATGGCATAAGTCTTTATAATAATAGCATTTTGCTGAAGAAGAGCTTCATTAACCCTTTGACTGTTTACGTCATATATACACGCTTACGCGCCACTGTTTCTGATGTATTTATACATGTAAATTCTAGCGGCTTCAAATCAAGCAGGAGAAAGCTGGTAGACCCACATGTGAGAGAATGGGTCTGTGTGGTCAGTGTGCACCACATAAAAAAAAACCTGCAGCACGCAGTGCGTAATGAGAAAAAAAACTGACCTTTTTTTGGATTAAAACACCGACTTTGAGGTGTATTTTCGTATAGCATTTATCGTTGTATTCTTGTTTTCATGGTCTCAGGTGATAAAATGGAAAACATATTACAGAAATAGAGATGATTTTCATTACTTTCACGATGAAAACTACCTTGAAATTGAGCTCAAAGTAGCAGAAATGTTTGATTTTTACCAATGTTCAGGAGTAAACAAATTACACCACACGTCCAATACACGTCGACTGGGGAGTCTAATATTCTTTTACTAGTCGACTGATATTATTTATACCATTTTTACAATGATGCATTAGTCTTCATAACAGTAAATTTTGTATTTTTTGTATGAATAAAAAATAAAAATGGAAAGCAATAGTAATATAAAAGGGGCCTAGAGACGTGACTAATGAACAGAGGATATGTTATTTTAGTGCCAAGAATGTCTACATTGTTTATTCTGGACCCTATTTTGAAATTGGCATCTTTTTTAATTTGCGTGAAATTAGCCAAATTGCCAATTTCTGACCACTTTATTGGGTCATTGAAATCGGTAAATGGGCGGTTTCTTGTCCTCAGCTGATAGAAAAAATGGAGTTCTAAAGAAATATGAGTTTAGTCAACTGGAACAACGGAATTGGCCAAAAACAGGGATCAAAGTCAGCGAAATTGCCAATGCGTATATGTCGCCGAGACCGCTAACTTCGCTGGAGCGTAATTCCATGAGTTTTCGACCAAATTTCCTACTTTTAGTGTCATTACCATTCGGGAAAGATTCTCTATCATTTCATGAGAAATTTTTTTTTTTCCAAAACTTTTGCGACAATCAAAGGGTTAAGTTAGACAAAAACATGTCAGCCACTTGTATATGCCATCTGGTCAAGTAAAGAGTATAAGCAAGGACCTTGGTCACATGACCTGGGCTGCTGCACGGGTGAGAACTGGTGATGTAGGTAATGTATTGGTGTAGTAAACATTAAAGTAATTTGGTTATAGTGTTGTAGATTTGAATATAAAGAGGCTTTCATTCATTTTCATTATAAGGAGAATAGTCAGGAGGATATGCATAGAAGCTGCTTTCATCCCTACCTACTGTGCTTTAGAGCAAAACAAAAGGTATTTTCGTGCAAGGGAGGCTTGACGATTTGATATCTTGGAGTGGGAGCATGGCAATTTCTGAAGGTATTCAGGTAAGATGGTTAGCCAGACTTTAGTGCTGAAGGTAGGAAAAGCAGCGCTTGAACCTTTCGTAGTTTGATGGTCATGTCGGCTTGGTGGGCAACATTTTGATAATGATTTCTTCACTTTCGTGGAAAGAGCTAGAGAGCATGTCACAGTAATGTGTGTTCTTCAGAATTACCTGACCTTACTGGGAGATAGATGATGTAGCAGATTAAAAATATCAAATTATAATACATATGAGCATAGACATATTAGTGAGGTCAGGTGAATGGCGTAGACTTTTGTGGACAGTAGTGAAATATGACCTAGTGCAGAGGAAGTGTAGTTAAAAGGTAGAGAAAATTAGGGTATCTGACCATTAGTTTAGTAATATATTTTAGTTAATGTGTTGTTGAATTTGTAACATTGAATACATATCACTATATTAATGCAGGAAATAATGGGATGCATTTTTAATGTCAAGTTATTGATTACCATAGTACATTTTGCTTTTTCTATTTTTTGGTTTGTAAGAACTTAAAATTCATTCTTTATTAGGGATTCAATAAGTAAACTTAGCCCACCTCTACTATTGGGTAATTCATCAAAGCATCCTCAGATGATACGTCACTCCTTTGAACGACTTCAGGAACGCTTACGGGAGAGACAGGAAGTGCTAGAGCAGCAGGAGCGTCGCCTGCGTGGGCTTCTCAATTCCTCCTCCTCTACTTCCAGCACATCATCTGCTACCTCATCTGCATCTGTAGGCCGGGAAGAGGATCCACCAAGTCCACCTGGTAAGCATGTTACTTGTTGCAGTTGGGAGTCATTTCTAGAAGTGTTTTATGTAATCAAAAACCTTAGCATTTATACTTCATGACACTAATTTAGGCATTTGTACATTACCATAACCTGATATTAAATTAACGAACCAGGAGGAAAAGGTACTATCAGTTTTCCCTAGGAGCATGAAATGGGAGCTTGTGCCCTGGCAATCATGTTGCTCCCCAGCATGATTGCCAGGAAGGTATAACATCTTTCAGGAGTGATGAGGAGCTTGATGTAAGTGTGAGGGAGGTGCATGAGGTATTGGGTAGAATGAAAAGAGGTAAAGCAGCTGTAACTGATGAGATCGTGACAGAAATGTTAAAAGCAAGTGGGGATATAGTTTTGGAGTGGTTGGTAATTTTGTTCAGTAAATGTATGAAAGAGGGGAAGGTACCTAGGGATTGGCAGAGTGTGTGTATAGTTCCTTTGTATAAAGGGAAGGGGGACAAAAGAGAATGTAAAAATTATATGGGAAGAAGTTTACTGAGTATACCAGGTAAAGTGTATGGTAGGGTTATTATTGAAAGAGGCTGGAGAATGGGTATGGGATGTGCAGACTAAGTGTTTACATTGAAGTATATAAGTGAAGAATATTTAGATAAAGGTAGGGAAGTTTTCGTTGCATTTATGGATTTAGAAAATGCAAATAATTAGGTGGATAGGGAAGCAATGTGGCAGATGTTGCAAGTGTGTGGAATAGCTAGTAAGTTACTAAATTCTGTGAAGAGTTTTTGAGGATAGTGAGGCTCAGATGTGTAGGAAAGAGGGAGATTACATTCCAGTAAAAGTAGGCCTTAGACAGGGATGTGTAATGTCACCATGGTTGTTTAGCATATTTATAGATAGGGTTGTAGAAGAACTTAATGCTAGGGTGTTGGGGAGAGGGGTGGGATTAAATTATGGGGAATCAAATACAAAATGGGAGTTGACACAGTTAGTTTTTGCTGATGATACTGTGTATTTGAGAGAGACTAAAGAGAAGTTGCAAAGGTTAGTGGACAAGTTTGGGAGGGTGTGTAAAGGAAGAAAGTTGAGAGTGAGCATAGATAAGAGTAAGGTGATGAGGGTATTACCTGGAGTTTACCTGGAGAGAGTTCCAGGGGTCAACGCCCCCGCGGCCTGGTTTGTGACCAGGCCTCCTGGTGGATCAGAGCCTGATCAACCAGGCTGTTGCTGCTGGCTGCACGCAAACCAACGTATGAGCCACAGCCTGGCTGGTCAGGAACCGACTTTAGGTGCTTGTCCAGTGCCAGTTAGGGAAAGAAAAACTGGATATCATATTGGAGGGAGTATGAGAGAAGTGAATTTTTTCAGATATTTGGGAGTAGACGTGCTGTATAATCCTACGGGCTTAGTGCTTCCCCTTGATTATAATAATAATAATAATAATGGGAGTAGACTTGTCAGCAGATAGGTTTATAAAGAATGAGGTAAACCATAGAATTGATGAAGGAAGAAGGGTGGGTGGTGCATTGAGGTATCTGTGGAGACAAAGAACATTATCCATGAAGGCAAAGAAGGGAATACAGTGGACCCCCGCATACCGGACGCCTTGCATAACGGACAATCCGCATACCGGACGCTTTGATCGCTAAAATTTTGCCTCGCATACCGCCCAAAAACCCGCTCAGCGCCCTTCGTCCGAGACGCGTCCAATGTGCGGCCTGAGCCACGCTCACATGTTCCGCGGGTGGCATTGTTTACCAGCCAGCCTCCGCGGTAACATCCAAGCATACAATCGGAACATTTTGTATTATTACAGTGTTTTTGGTGATTTTTTTCTGGAAAATAAGTGACCATGGGCCCCAAGAAAGCTTCTAGTGCCAACCCTACAGCAATAAGGGTGAGAATTACTATGGAGATGAAGAAAAAGATCATTGATAAGTATGAAAGTGGAGTGCGTGTCTCCGAGCTGGCCAGGTTGTATAATAAACCCCAATCAACCATCGCTACTATTGGTGGTACAGCTGCTGCTGCTGCTGTATCACCGTCAGCTGCTGCTGCTGTACCACCGTCAGCTGCTCCTGCTGCTGTAGTACCGTCTGCTGCTGCTGTAGCATCATCTGCTGCTGCTGTAGCATCGTCTGCTGCTGCTGTAGCATCGTCTGCTGCTGCTGTAGCATCGTCTGCTGCTGCTGTAGCATCGTCTGCTGCTGCTGTAGCATCGTCTGCTGCTGCTGTAGCATCGTCTGTTGCTGCTGTAACATCGTCAGTTGCTGCTGTAGCATCGTCTGCTGCTGCTGTAGCATCGTCTGTTGCTGCTGTAGCATCGTCTGTTGCTGCTGTACCACTGTCAGCTGCTGCTGCTGCTGTAGCATCGTCTGCTGCTGCTGCTGCTGTAGCATCGTCTGCTGCTGCTGTAACATCGTCAGTTGCTGCTGTAGCATCGTCTGCTGCTGCTGTAGCATCGTCTGTTGCTGCTGTAGCATCGTTTGTTGCTGCTGTACCACCGTCAGCTGCTGCTGCTGCTGTAGCATCGTCTGCTGCTGCTGCTGCTGCTGCTGTAGCATCGTCTGCTGCTGCTGTAACATCGTCAGTTGCTGCTGTAGCATCGTCTGCTGCTGCTGTAGCATCGTCTGTTGCTGCTGTACCACCGTCAGCTGCTGCTGCTGTACCACCGTCAGCTGCTGCTGCTGCTGCTGTAGCACCGTTGTTGGTGTGGCTTATTGAGAATACCAAGAAACAATTAACCCCAGAGGATTTGCCACCCAGGATAGCCCAAAAAAGTCAGTGTCATCGAAGACTGTCTAACTTATTTCCATTGGGGTCCTTAATCTTGTCTCCCAGGATGCAACCCACACCAGTCGACTAACACCCAGGTGAACAGGGAAAATGCCTGGAACTAGTGCTCATATTGGTGAATTTAGAGCCAGCAAAGGTTGGTTTGAGAGATTTAAGAATCGTAGTGACATACACAGTGTGATAAGGCCTGTTCTGGAAGAAAATACCAAACAGGACCTACAGTACTCAGGAGGAAAAGGCACTCCCAGGACACAGTGTCTCATCAGTCATTGCTGAATCTTCAATAAAGGTAAGTGTCATTTATTCTTCATTTAGTAGAGTAGTACAGGCACAATATATATTGTGCATGTACTACTCTACTATTGTGCATGTATCCTTCTCTTTGTGTGTAGGAAAATGTATATTTCATGTGGTAAAATTTTTTTTTTTCAAACTTTTGGGTGTCTTGCACGGATTAATTTGATTTCCATTATTTCTTATGGGGAAAATTCATTCGCATACCGAACATTTCGCATAACAGCCAGCCCTCTTGCACGGATTAAGGTCGCTATGCGGGGGTCCACTGTATATGAGAGTATAGTGGCACTGACACTATTATATGGGTGTGAAGCATGGGTTGTCAATGCTGCAGCAAGGAGGAGGCTGGAGGCAGTGGAGATGTCATGTCTAAGGGCAGTGTGTGGTGTCAGTATTATGCAGAGAATTTGTAGTGTGGAAATTAGGAGGAAGTGTGGACTTATAAAATTTAAAAATAGTCCAAAATAAGCACTGGAGACATTTCAGGCACTAAAATATCATTACCTGTCTTCATTAATTATGCCTCCAGACCTGTGTTACACTTCTTTCCATTTTAAATTTATCACACAAAAAAATCAAGGATTTGACCTATATCTCGAATAATAAAATATAACCAGGAATGATTTGTTATGGTTTATGTCTTCCCAATAATTGTATTAGACCTAGTAAAAACTCATTAAATAGACTTGGGAGGTAAAGGGTACAGGGGTTACCTTACCCATCCTCTGGATAATCAGAAAAAATTTAATGTTTCTGCTACTTTGAGCCTCATTTGAAGCTACTTCCAATCCTGAAAGCAATCCTAATTATATCTGTTTTAGTAGTATTCTCCTGTTCTAACAAATGATACCAAGAAACATAAGAACATAAGAACGAAGGAACACTGCAGAAGGCCTACTGGCCCATGCGAGACAGGTCCAAGTCTCCTACCGGCTTAAGCCAATGCACCCAACCTAGTCAGGTCAGGTCACATTGACTTAAGGGAGGAACACGGCAACCGACCTGGTAGCACAAGCTATCAGGTCCAACTCACACCCACCCACATCCACTCATGTATTTATCCAACCTATTTTTAAAGCTACACAACGTTCTGGCCTCTATAACTGTACTCGGGAGTTTGTTCCACTCATCCACAACTCTATTACCAAACCAGTACTTTCCTATATCCTTCCTGAATCTGAGTTTTTCCAACTTAAAACCATTGCTGCGAGTCCTGTCTAGGCTAGATATTTTCAGCACACTGTTTACATCCCCTTTATTTATTCCTGTCTTCCATTTATACACCAATCATATCCCCCCTAATTCTACGTCTTTCTAGAGAGTGCAGATTCAGGGCCCTTAGTCTGTCCTCATAGGGAAGGTTTCTGATACATGGGATCAACTTTGTCAACCTCCTTTGTACATTTTCCAGAGAATTTATATCCATTCTGTAATACGGTGACCAAAACTGTGCAGCATAATCTAAATGAGGCCTAACCAAGGATGTATAGAGTTGAAGAACAACCTGAGGACTCCTATTATTTATGCTTCTTGATATGAAGCCAAGGATTCTGTTAGCTTTATTGCAAACACTTATGCACTGTTGTCTTGGTTTCAGATTACTGCTAACCAGAACTCCTAAATCTTTTTCGCAATCCGTAATATTAAGATTTACATTATTTAGTTTATATGTGGCATGGTTATTGTCCTGTCCAACATTTAGAACTTTGCATTTGTCTATATTAAACTGCATCTGCCACTTCTCCGACCACTGCATCAGTCTATTCAAATCTTCCTGGAGTGCTCGAATGTCCTCGTCAGAATGAATTCGACGGCCTATTTTGGTGTCATCGGCAAACTTGCCGATGTCACTCTTTATGCCCTCATCTATGTCGTTTATGTAGATTGTGAACAGCAGGGGGCCCAACACTGACCCCTGTGGAACACCGCTCGTGACGCTTCCCCACTCTGATTTCTCCCCATTTATGCAAACTCTCTGCTGCCTATTTGTCAACCATGCCTCTATCCAGGAAAAAATTTCTCCTCCTATTCCATGTGCCTTAATTTTCCTCAATAGTCTCTGATGTGGGACCCTGTCAAAAGCCTTACTGAAGTCCATATACACAATATCATATTCATTACCATAATCTACCCCCTCAAATACCTTAGTGAAAAAAGTTAATAAATTCGTAAGGCAGGAACGCCCCTTTGTAAAACCATGCTGAGATTCGTTGATTAATTTATGCTTTTCAAGGTGGCTACGAACTGCCTCGGCAATTATTGATTCCATAAATTTTCCCACTATGGAGGTTAGGCTTATTGGTCTTTAGTTCGAAGCTAAGGACCTGTCACCTGCTTTGAAAATAGGTATTGCATTTGCTATTTTCCACTTGTCTGGCACCATGCCAGTTTGTAGTGATATGTTGAAAAGAATAGCCAAAGGTGTGCTAAGCTCCTCTTTACATTCCTTTAGAACCCTTGGATACAGTTCATCAGGGCCTGGGGATTTGTTAGGTTTTAATTTATCTATTTGCCTAAGGACCATGTCACTTGTGACCCTAATCGTGCACAGTTTATTATCGTCCTGTTCTACATAATTTATCATTACTGGAATATCGCTGGTATCCTCCTGTGTAAAAACTGAGAGGAAGTATGTGTTAAAAATTCTACACATTTCCTTATCACTGTCAGTGAGCTGACCCGAGGAACTTTTGAGTGGGCCTATCTTGTCCCTGATCTTACTTCTGTATACCTGAAAGAATCCTTTTGGGTTAGTCTTCGATTCTCTTGCAACTTTAGCCTCATAATCTCTTTTTTGCTTTTCTAATTTCCTTTTTTATTTCTCTCTTTAACTGAATATATCAATTTCTTAATTGCCCCTCTCCTCTTTTGATTTGCCTATATATGCCTCTCTTTTGACCAATCAGATATTTTAATCTATTGTTCATCCATTTAGGATCATTTTTGTTTGATCTGATTTCCCTATTTGGAACATAATTTGACTGAGCAGCTAGAACTATGCCCTGGAAAGCATCATATCGGCAACCATCACCACCTACCTGACCCTTAGTCAGGTCATTCCAGTTCAGCCCTCCTAAGTAATTTTTCAGTCCTATGAAATCAGCCAAGCGAAAGTCAGGGACGGAGACTTGATTGCCATTATTAGGGGAATTCCATGATATATTAAAACTGAGTGATTTGTGATCACTTTCCCCAAGCTCATCATTAACCTCAAGATTATTAATTAGTGTTTCCCTACTGGCAAGAACCAAGTCAAGGAGGTTATTTCCTCTAGTTGACTCTGTCACAAACTGTTTTAAAAAACAATCCCGAATCGTATCAAGAAAGTCACCTGACTCTAAATTTCCTGTCAAATTGCTCCAGTCAATCTGTCTGTAGTTGAAATCTCCCATTACCACAACATTTTCGTATGTAGATGCCTTACGAATTTCGTCCTATAGAAGTTTACTGCACTCCCTTTCAAGATTTGGGGCCCTGTAAATCACACCCAAAATTAGTTTTTCTCGGCCCTCAAGAAGCTGTAACCAAACAGATTCAGTGTCTGATGCTTCTACTTTTATATCTTGTCTAACACAACAATTTAAATTGTCTCTGACATACATCGCTACTCCACCACCCTTCCTGTTGACCCTGTCAGTGTGGAATAATTTATAGCCTTGTATGTGACATTCAGAGGGCATCTCTCTATCTTTCAGATTGAGCCAGATCTCTGTTATAGCAATAATATCTATGTTTCCTGCACTTGCAATTAATCTTAGCTCATCTATCTTATTTCTTACACTCCTGCTATTAGTATAGTAAACCTTAAGGGAGCTAGTCCCTTGCTGTCCTCTGCTGTCCCCCTTTGTTTGCTGACCTGATCTATTGTCTTTATTTATAACTTCATGCTGAATGCCTTTTATACATTTACTGATTCCAACCCTAGTGTTGCAACCTGCTTGTTTCCCACACACACCCATACCTCTATCTTCTATCAGTTTAAAATCATAGGCATTTCACCAATGGCCTTCTCAATTGAGTTTGCAAGTGCTACCACCCCAGCCCCAGAGAGATGTACCCCATCCCTTGCATACATATCATGTTTGCCATAAAAGTTGTTCCAGTTGTCAATGAATGGGATTGCAAGTTCCTTGCAGTATCTGTCTAGCCAGCAATTTACACCAATTGCCCTAGACAACCATTCATTTCCTACTCCCCTTCTAGGCAAGATGCTACATATGATTGGGACCCCTCCCTTAGACTTAATGAAATCTATAGCTGACCTGTACTTACCTAGCAGCTCTTCTCTCCTACCCTTCCCAACATCATTTCCACCAGCACTGAGACAAATAATGGGCTCGTTCTCATTACCTGACATGATATTATCCAGCCTGTCAACTATGTCCCCAACACCAGCTCCAGGGAAGCACACTCTATCTCTCATCTTCTTATTCCTATTACAAAAAGCACGGTCAATATATCTTACCTGAGAGTCACCAACCACAAGAATGCGCTTACCTCTGTTAGCAGGGGCAGTAGTACCCTTACCTTCACTGGCCACTGAAGTACATTCATTCTGAAGAACAGAGAAGCGATTTCCTACCTTCAGATCTTCACTCTTAACTTTCCTTATTCTGATTCTCCTCCCATTACTGGTTACCACTCGCCACTTGTAGCAGGTGCTGGACTGCACCTCACTGCTGGTAGCCGTTGCTACCTCCCCACCTACAGCCTCCTCACAGCGAGAGACAGACTGCACCTCACTGCTAGAAGCCTCATTCCCCACAACTCCAGCCACCTCACACTCTCTCCCAGACCCACTGAGGTGGACCTTCAGCCTCCTAATCTTTTCCTGGAGAAGCAAGACCTCCTCCTTCAACTCTCCAACCTCAATTTTTAAAACACTGCAGAAGCAAGCCATGCTTTGTAACCATCTTAGAAAAGACCTCAGAGTCACTGTTCTAAACCAGACACAAGGTCTGAATTTTCTTTTCCCGACATGAACCCTACAGGGCAGGATTTTTTTTTTTATACTGTGCACACTCACTACACTGCAGAGACCCATTCTCTCATATCTAGGTCCAAATTTACCACTTACAGTTTATCCGCAGTAGCTGAGCTCGAAACATACATCTGTGTAAGGGATTCTGGCATCAGTTACATAAATGTACTTGCTGGACGGTGGACGAGTTACGTAATTCTAAATTTTTTGGCAGAGCGTTATCGACGAGCTGGCCCACCAACAACATCTCTGGCTTCCAGAATTGCTAATATGATTGCTCATCAGTCTGCTAATGCAGCCAATGCAACTAACAGTAGCTCAACCTCAGGTGAGTATCAGTAAATTGCTTGTGGCTAACCTAAGCTGTAATGCAGTTATTTCTTTTATCATATTAGCTTCTTTTCACTAAAGTAGGATGATCTAAAGTAGGGGACATGTTCACCATTATTCATTCATTCAGTAGCTAATTTGTCAGAAGTGTGTGGATATCACAATTCAAATAACCCTCTGAAATTTAATAATCTTTAACCATAAGGTATAAACGCTAATGCTGTTGTGATAGCTACTTTCGTGATATTGATTATGAGCCTTTGGCATAGTATGGAACTCTATGTTGGAGATGGTATTCTGTGTAGGAAAGTAAAAATTAGTTTAAAATGGAAGGAAAAGGTCAGGAGGAAGTGAATGTGTCAGTAGATAAGTGTGTGAGAAATGATTCAGTGAATTGGTGAGTCTGGGGAAAGAAAGTTTGCCACTGAAAGCAAAAATAGAAATATATTAAAGTATAATGGGGTGACAACTTTGCATAGGTGTGAAGCATTACTTCAAAAGTGGCAGCAAGAGGGTTAAAGGCGGTGAAAAAAAAAATCTTGTTAAAAATCATAGACTCTGGAATGAGCACAGGAAATATTGAAATATATAATTCATTGAGTGGAAGAAGTGATTTAGTTATGTAAAATGAAAGTAGCAAAATATGAAAGAAAGTTGATAAGACAACACACAGTAAATCTAAGACTAAGCAGAGCAGATTTTAGGAGATGCTAGACATTGTAGTAAAGGCTTCCAAGGAAGAGAAGAAAGGGACAAAAGGATGAAATTTTGAGAGGTATGGGGTTCCTTAATGCTAGTGAAGTGCTTTTGATCCTAGCAGCTGGAGCATTCCTTTCATTCTGTGAATCAAAAATGATTAGCTCATAATTATAAGGTGCTTCATTACCTCTGTGGGTTTTGTTCTACTAGTACTATAGTACTAGTACTGCTACTAGTACTTGTACTACTAGTACTAGAATTAAACATAAATTTTATTTAAAAGTTCTGTAATTTAACTTTTGTAATTTATTTGTTATTTTGAATTATGCCAAGAAATCATGTGAATGTAATGTATTTCAGTCACCACTTTGAGATGAGTATATAAATTAGAACAAAACATATAAGTAAGATGGATGATAATCAAAAATATACTTTTTCTTTAGCAGAGTCTCAAGAAAACAATGTAGGAAGTGACAGAAGTGAAGCAGCAAATTTAACACCTTCTAGGCCATTAGACAGGTCATATCAGAGGCCTTTAGACAGACCTTATACCAGACCCCTTGAGAGGGCTTCCCTGAGAAATTCCAGCAGGTGGTTTGACAGGCCATATGGAAGAGTGTCGGAAAGGTGGTGCGACACAAATTCTGATCGTCTGCCAAGGAGGGGGTCAGACCGGTTGCACAGTAGGCACTCTGAGCGGCCACATGGACGAAACAGTGGAAGGAATCCGGATAGAGCACTAGATACCCCATATCAAAGATCTTCAGATGCTTCAAGTCCATGGAGTGGAATACCGCCTTCCCAACAGCCACCACCTCCAGGGCCCCCATCAACAGCACCTCCTACTCTGTCACAGCTTGATGATACAGAGACACGAAGCAATGACTTTAACAGTGAGTATTGTATTGTAAATTTCATTCTTGTAGGTATGTAGATTGTTGTTATTCTTCTTTCAACAAACAGGCTGTATCCCACTGAGGCAGGGTGGCCCAAAAAGAAAAACAAAAGTTTCTCTTTTTAAATTTAGTAATTTATACAGGAGAAGGGGTTACTATCCCCTTGCTCCCGGCATTTTAATCACCTCTTACAACATGCATGGCTTACAGAGGAAGAATTCTGTTCCACTTCCCCATGGAGATGAGAGGAAATAAACAAGAACAAGAACTAGTAAGAAAATAGAAAACGCAGAGGGCTGTGTATGTAAATGCTTGTACATGTATGTGTAGTGTGATCTACGTGTAAGTAGAAGTAACAAGACATATCTGAAATCGTGCATGTTTATGAGACGGAGAAAAGACACCAGCAATCCTACCATCATGTAAAACAAGTACAGGTTTCTGTTTTACACTCACTTGGCAGGACGGTAGTACCTCCCTGGGCTGTTGCTGTCTACCAACCTACTACCTTGGTAGATTGTTATTATGCATATAAAATAGTACACATTTAGCCTGAAATTAATCTTGCAGAATGTTCTCAATTCTACGTATTTAATTAAATCAGCACTGTATTGGTATAGATTATCTGGCTGTACTTAAAGAATTGAGAATTGGGGTTGGAGGGAGAGGGTAAGGGAGGTTTTTGTGGGTGAGTGGCTTGGACTTTCAGCAAGTGTGCATGAGCGTGTTAGATAAGAGTGAATGGAGACGAATGGTTTTTGGGACCTGACAAGCTGTTGGAGTGTGAGCAGGGTAATAGTTTGTGAAGGGATTCAGGGAAAACAGTTATCCAGACTTGAGTCCTGGAAGTGGGAAGTACAGTGCCTGCACTTTAAAGAAGGGGTTTGGGATATTGGCTGTTTGGAGTGACATCTAAACTGTTGTATCTGAGCACCTCTGCAAAGACAGTGATTATGTATGAATGATAGTGGAAGTGTTGAATGATGATTAAAGTTTTTTCTTTCTTTTTGGGTCACCCTACCTTGGTGGGAAATGCCTGACATGTTAAAAAAAATTAAAGAATTTGACCTAATAGTTTTCAATACTGCTTTGGGTATATAACTCTTAAGATTTCAGAGGGAGATGGTGATATTCATCAGACAAAGGAATAATAACTGGTAGGGTTAAGGAAGTTCCAGAGATGAATGTTGGGGAAGTTCATGAGGCAGTGTGTAGAATGAAAGTGGGTAAAGCAGCTGGGACAGTTGGGATTAAGACTAGCATGTTAAAAATAGGGGTATGCCAAATATTAGTACAGGTATTGTTATCTGTATGGATGGGATAATTTTGATAGTATCGGTATTTGTCTAATATTGAGTATTGATAACAGTGGGTATTGCCTAATTTTAATGGTATTGGTATTGATAGGTAATAGCCTAAAATTGAGTCTGTATTGATACTGGGCAAAATTTAGGTATCATCCCATCACAAGTTTAAAAGCAGGTGGGGATGTGGTTTTGGAGTGGTTGGTGTATTTTCTAAATACGTATATTAATGAAAGAAGGAAAGATGCCTAAGGATTGGCAGAGAGCATGCATACAGTGGAACCTCGGTACTCGAACAGCTCCATACTCGAATAATTTGATATTCAAACACTTCGTTTAGTAAAGAGATTGCTTGATAGTCAACCGTTTGCTCGGCACTCAACCAACCAAACAAACACAACCTACTAGAACTTCACTGTAAACCATTTCATGTTTCTTCGCATTTTTTGGTGTTTTTATATTAAATAAATCACCATGGGGCCTGAAAGGGTTAGTGATAACAGCCAACCAAAAAGAAAATTGGTTGGGAAAAATTCATTCTGTACTCGAACAGATCCGCACTCAAACAGCCTTCTGGAACCAATTAAGTTTGAGTGCTAAGGGTCCACTGTAGTTCCTTCGTATAAAGGAAAAGGTGATAAGAGGGAATTAAGAATTCTAGGGGACTAAGTCTCCTGAGTATAATGGGTAAAGTGTACTGTAGAATTATTATTGAAAAGTTAGAAGAAAGTAGGAGTCTATAGGAAAGGTAGGTGATGAGTAGATCAGGTAATTACTTTGAAGCATATAAGTGAACACTACTTGGATAAGGGTAGGGAATGTATTGTTGCATTTGTGATTTAGGGAAAGGATTGGATAAGGGTGTAATATGGCAGATGTTGCAAAAATATTGAATAGGTAATTCATTATTAAAAGTAGTAGGGCATTTTCTTTGTGGCAAGTGAGGCTTACGTTAGGATGTGAAGGAGAGAAGGGGACCATTTTACAGTAAAAGCAGGTCATAGACAGGAATGTTTGATGTCTTTATGAGTGTTTAATATTGTATTGATAGAGTTGTAAAAGAAATAAAGGTTAGAGTGTTGGGCAGAGGCAGAAGTTTGGGATTGTAAAAATTTTTTATTTTTTTTATTATCACACTGGCCGATTCCCACCAAGGCAGGGTGGCCCGAAAAAGAAAAACTTTCACCATCATTCACTCCATCACTGTCTTGCCAGAAGGGTGCTTTACACTACAGTTTTTAAACTGCAACATTAACACCCCTCCTTCAGAGTGCAGGCACTGTACTTCCCATCTCCAGGACTCAAGTCCGGCCTGCCGGTTTCCCTGAACCCCTTCATAAATGTTACTTTGCTCACACTCCAACAGCACGTCAAGTATTAAAAACCATTTGTCTCCATTCACTCCTATCAAACACGCTCACGCACGCCTGCTGGAAGTCCAAGCCCCTCACACACAAAACCTCCTTTACCCCTTCCCTCCAACCTTTCCTAGGCCGACCCCTACCCCGCCTTCCTTCCACTACAAACTGATACACTCTTGAAGTCATTCTGTCTCGCTCCATTCTCTCTACATGTCCGAACCACCTCAACAACCCTTCCTCAGCCCTCTGGACAACAGTTTTGGTAATCCCGCACCTCCTCCTAACTTCCAAACTACGAATTCTCTGCATTATATTCACACCACACATTGCCCTCAGACATGACATCTCCACTGCCTCCAGCCTTCTCCTCGCTGCAACATTCATCACCCATACTTCACACCCATATAAGAGCGTTGGTAAAACTATACTCTCATACATTCCCCTCTTTGCCTCCAAGGACAAAGTTCTTTGTCTCCACAGACTCCTAAGTGCACCACTCACCCTCCCAAATATCTGAATACATTCACCTCCTCCATACTCTCTCCCTCCAATCTGATATCCAGTCTTTCATCACCTAATCCTTTTGTTATCCTCATAACCTTACTCTTTCCTGTATTCACTTTTAATTTTCTTCTTTTGCACACCCTACCAAATTCATCCACCAATCTCTGCAACTTCTCTTCAGAATCTCCCAAGAGCACAGTGTCATCAGCAAAGAGCAACTGTGACAACTCCTACTTTATGTGTGATTCTTTATCTTTTAACTCCACGCCTCTTGTCAAGACCCTCGCATTTACTTGTCTCACAACCCCATCTATAAATATATTAAACAACCACGGTGACATCACACATCCTTGTCTAAGGCCTACTTTTACTGGGAAATAATTTCCCTCTTTCCTACACACACTAACTTGAGCCTCACTATCCTCGTAAAAACTCTTCACTGCTTTCAGTAACCTACCTCCTACACCATACACCTGCAACATCTGCCACATTGCCCCCCTATCCACCCTGTCATACGCCTTTTCCAAATCCATAAATGCCACAAAGACCTTTTAGCCTTATCTAAACACTGTTCACTTATATGTTTCACTGTAAACACCTGGTCCACACACCCCCTACCTTTCCTAAAGCCTCCTTGTTCATCTGCTATCCTATTCTCTGTCTTGCTCTTAATTCTTTCAATAATAACTCTACCATACACTTTACCAGGTATACTCAACAGACTTATCCCCCTATAATTTTTGCACTCTCTTTTGTCCCCTTTGCCTTTATACAAAGGAACTATGCATGCTCTCTGCCAATCCCTAGGTACCTTACCCTCTTCCATACATTTATTAAATAATTGCACCAACCACTCCAAAACTATATCTCCACCTGCTTTTAACATTTCTATCTTTATCCTATCAATCCCGGCTGCCTTACCCCCTTTCATTTTACCTACCGCCTCACGAACTTCCCCCACACTCACAACTGGCTCTTCCTCTCTCCTACAAGATGTTATTCCTCCTTGCCCTATACACGAAATCACAGCCTCCCCATCTTCATCAACATTTAACAATTCCTCAAAATATTCCCTCCATCTTCCCAATACCTCCAACTCTTCATTTAATAACTCCCCTCTCCTATTTTTAACTGACAAATCCATTTGTTCTCTAGGCTTCCTTAACTTGTTAATTTTTTATTATTATTATCACACTGGCCGATTCCCACCAAGGCAGGGTGGCCCGAAAAAGAAAAACTTTCACCATCATTCACTCCATCACTGTCTTGCCAGAAGGGTGCTTTACACTACAGTTTTTAAACTGCAACATTAACACCCCTCCTTCAGAGTGCAGGCACTGTACTTCCCATCTCCAGGACTCAAGTCCGGCCTGCCGGTTTCCCTGAATCCCTTCATAAATGTTACTTTGCTCACACTCCAACAGCACGTCAAGTATTAAAAACCATTTGTCTCCATTCACTCCTATCAAACACGCTCACGCATGCCTGCTGGAAGTCCAAGCCCCTCGCACACAAAACCTCCTTTACCCCCTCCCGCCAACCCTTCCTAGGCCGACCCCTACCCCGCCTTCCTTCCACTACAGACTGATACACTCTTGAAGTCATTCTGTTTCGCTCCATTCTCTCTACATGTCCGAACCACCTCAACAACCCTTCCTCAGCCCTCTGGACAACAGTTTTGGTAATCCCGCACCTCCTCCTAACTTCCAAACTACGAATTCTCTGCATTATATTCACACCACACATTGCCCTCAGACATGACATCTCCACTGCCTCCAGCCTTCTCCTCGCTGCAACATTCATCACCCACGCTTCACACCCATATAAGAGCGTTGGTAAAACTATACTCTCATACATTCCCCTCTTTGCCTCTAAGGACAAAGTTCTTTGTCTCCACAGACTCCTAAGTGCACCACTCACTCTTTTTCCCTCATCAATTCTATGATTCACCTCATCTTTCATAGACCCATCCGCTGACACGTCCACTCCCAAATATCTGAATACGTTCACCTCCTCCATACTCTCTCCCTCCAATCTGATATTCAATCTTTCATCACCTAATCTTTTTGTTATCCTCATAACCTTACTCTTTCCTGTATTCACCTTTAATTTTCTTCTTTTGCACACCCTACCAAATTTATCCACCAATCTCTGCAACTTCTCTTCAGAATCTCCCAAGAGCACAGTGTCATCAGCAAAGAGCAACTGTGACAACTCCCACTTTATGTGTGATTCCTTATCTTTTAACTCCACGCCTCTTGTCAAGACCCTCGCATTTACTTCTCTTACAACCCCATCTATAAATATATTAAACAACCACGGTGACATCACACATCCCTGTCTAAGGCCTACTTTTACTGGGAAATAATTTCCCTCTTTCCTATGTACTCTAACTTGAGCCTCACTATCCTCGTAAAAACTCTTCACTGCTTTCAGTAACCTACCTCCTACACCATACACTTGCAACATCTGCCACATTGCCCCCCTATCCACCCTGTCATACGCCTTTTCCAAATCCATAAATGCCACAAAGACCTCTTTAGCCTTATCTAAATACTGTTCACTTATATGTTTCACTGTAAACACCTGGTCCACACACCCCCTACCTTTCCTAAAGCCTCCTTGTTCATCTGCTATCCTATTCTCCGTCTTACTCTTAATTCTTTCAATTATAACTCTACCATACACTTTACCAGGTACACTCAACAGACTTATCCCCCTATAATTTTTGCACTCTCTTTTATCCCCTTTGCCTTTATACAAAGGAACTATGCATGCTCTCTGCCAATCTCACTCCAAAACTTTTTCTTATTTTCAACAAAATTTGTTGATAACATCTCACCCACTCTCTCATTTGCTCTCTTTTTACATTGCTTCACCACTCTCTTAACCTCTCTCTTTTTCTCCATATACTCTTCCCTCCTTGCATCACTTCTACTTTGTAAAAACTTCTCATATGCTAACTTTTTCTCCCTTACTACTCTCTTTACATCATCATTCCACCAATCGCTCCTCTTCCCTCCCGCACCCACTTTCCTGTAACCACAAACTTCTGCTGAACACACTAACACTACATTTTTAAACCTACCCCATACCTCTTCGACCCCATTGCCTATGCTCTCATTAGCCCATCTATCCTCCAAAAGCTGTTTATATCTTTCCCTAACTGTCTCCTCTTTTAGTTTGTAAACATTCACCTCTCTCTTCCCTGATGCTTCTATTCTCCTTGTATCCCATCTACCTTTTACTCTCAGTGTAGCTACAACTAAAAAGTGATCTGATATATCTGTGGCCCCTCTATAAACATGTACATCCTGAAGTCTACTCAACAGTCTTTTATCTACCAATACATAATCCAACAAACTACTGTCATTTCGCCCTACATCATATCTTGTATACTTATTTATCCTCTTTTTCTTAAAATATGTATTACCTATAACTAAACCCCTTTCTATACAAAGTTCAATCAAAGGGCTCCCATTATCATTTACACCTGGCACCCCAAACTTACCTACCACACCCTCTCTAAAAGTTTCTCCTACTTTAGCATTTAGGTCCCCTACCACAATTACTCTCTCACTTGATTCAAAGGCTCCTGTACATTCACTTAACATCTCCCAAAATCTCTCTCTCTCCTCTGCATTCCTCTCTTCTCCAGGTGCATACACGCTTTTTATGACCCACTTCTCGCATCCAACCTTTACTTGAATCCACATAATTCTTGCATTTACACATTCATATTCTCTTTTCTCCTTCCATAACTGATCATTCAACATTACTGCTACCCCTTCCTTTGCTCTAACTCTCTCAGATACTCCAGATTTAATCCCATTTATTTCCCCCCACCGAAACTCCCCTACCCCCTTCAGCTTTGTTTCGCTTAGGGCCAGGACATCCAACTTCTTTTCATTCATAACATCAGCAATCATCTGTTTCTTGTCATCCGCACTACATCCACGCACATTCAAGCATCCCAGTTTTATAAAGTTTTTCTTCTCTTTTTTAGTAAATGTTTACAGGAGAAGGGGGTTACTAGCCCATTGCTAGTAACCACTGAAAAGAGCAGGTGATGAGAGTAACAGAAATATTAGACAGTGAAAAACTGGATATAGATTAGAAAGAGGGTCATCTCCCACTGAGGCAGGGTGGCCCAAAAAGGAAAGAAACACTTTCACCATCATTCACACATAATCACTGTTTGCAGAGGCATGCAGATATGACAGGTCAGATGTCACTCCAAGCAGCAAATATCCCAAACCTCTTCTTTAAGGTGCAGGCATTGTACTTCCCACCTCCAGGACTCAAAGCCGGCTAACCTGTTTCCTCGAATCCTTTCACAAAATATTACCCTGCTCACACTCCAACAGCTTGTCAAGTCCCAAAAACCATTTGTCTCCATTCACTCTTATATATCATGCTCATAAATGTCTGTTGTATGTCCAAGCCCCTTGCTCATAAAACCTCTTTTACCCCCTCCCTCCATCCTTTCCTAGGATGACCCCTACCGCTCCTCCTCTCCACTACAGATTTATACACCCTCGAAGTCATCTTGTTTTGCTCCATCCTCTCTAAATGACCAAACCACCTCAACAACACCTCCTCAGCCCTCTGAGTAATGCTTTTAGTAACTCCACACCATCACCTAATTTGGACACTTGAATTTTCTGCATAATATTTACACCACACATTGCCCTTATACATGACATCTCCACTGCCTCCAGCCGCCTCTTCGCTGCAGCATTTACAACCCATGCTTCACATCCATGTAAAAGTGTTGGTACCACAATACTATCGTACATTCCCTTCTTTGCCTCCATGGATAACGTTCTTTGTCTCCACATTTACCTCGATGCACCACCCACCTTTTTCCTTCATCAATTTTATGGTGAATTTTTTTTTTTAATGCGTCGGTCGTCTCCCACTGGGGCAGGGTGAGCCAAAAAGAAAGAAAATCCCCAAAAAGATAATATTTTCATCATCATTCAACACTTTCACCTTTCTCATACATAGTCACTGTCTTTGCAGAGGCGCTAAGATATTAGTTTAGTGGACACGTTGGCACAGGGTCTGTAAAAGATGAGAAGGATCATAGAATAGATGAAAGGAAAAATGTAGGTGGAGTGTTAAGGTATCTGTGGGGAGAAAGTAATTTATTGAATCTAAAAAGAAGAATATCCCATTGTAAAGTATAATGGTATTAACTCTCTAATATGGATTTTAAATGTTACAGCAAAGAGGAAATTGGAAACCATGATACTGTCATGTTTGAGAACAGTGTGCTGTGTTGGGTTACGAGAGGCATTATTCATGGGGCATGGGTGGGCTTGTTTAAAGGATCTGGGCATTTAGAGAAAACACAGTAGAATAGGATGACTAAGGTGTATAAATCTGGGTGGAAGGAAGAAGAGGTAGGGGTTGGAGGATGTGAAGGTTATAAGTGGTAGAGGCTGAAACATTCAGCAGGCATGTGTGAGCATGTTATCCAGTGTGAATAGAAACAAGTAGTTTTAGTAATTTGACCTGCTGTTGAAGTGTGAGTAAGGTAATATTTTTGAAGGGATTCAGGGAAACTGGTTAGCTAGACTTGTCCTGGAGGTGGGAAATAGAGTGTCTGCACTCTGAGTAGAGGTGGAGAAGTTAGTTCAGAAGGGCATTTGAATGTTGATGTTGGCGCACTTCTGTGAAGGCATCTATTAATGATGTTTTCTTTTCTGGGTCGCCCTACCTTGGTGGGAGATTACTGGTGGGGTCAAAAATATATATTGTGCTTTTAATAAATTTTGGATGTCTCAATATAATATTAAAATTTTGTTTTTCCAGATAATTCTAGTCAGTGGTACAGTGCAAGACATCGTTTAAGACCAGATATTTTCACTACACGGAGAGAGATGGTAACTGGTCGCACACTTGGAAACACCAGGGACCCTGTTCGGTTGCCCATGGCTGCACTAAGGTCTCGAAGTATAGCAGCTGAGAGGGTATTTTTGAGGGAGGGTTTTCGTCGTGAGAGACGGGATCGTTACAGGTATGTTGCTTAATAACTAATTCACATCCTCACACTAGTGATGCATATTCTAGGATTATCTGGAAGAATGTGGTGTACTGTGTTCTAAGCAATTTCTTATTAAAGTTCTTGAAGGCACTACTTAAACGTGGCAGAGGTCAGGTGTAATTTGTACACCCAGGTCTTTATTTTTCCAATGTCAGAAGCTGTTTCTCTCTCACATGACACATGTGAGAGAAACATTTCATTTATATTTTGTACATACTGGGTTAAAATCCAACACCTGCTTGATCATTCCTGCAGTTCATCAAGGTCCTCTTACATTTTTTTGTGTGTATCATCAGCTTCGCATCTTTTGGTGTTGATTCCTACTGGTAGGTCATGTACATACTTCAGAAATTATACTGATTTTAGTAATATCATAGTCTTTTGGGGACATTGTAACTTTTGTCTAATGCAGTGTTTTCTCCACCCTGGCTTGACGTTCTTCTGTCTTTTTGGTGCTTTTCCTATCACACAGGCTTGCATCTCCAATTTGTATATCAGTTTGGTGAAATTGCATTTATGGGTTTGGCTTTCTCTTCTTGGGCCCAATCTTTACTTCAGATTTTAATGATTATCCTTTATGGAGTCATCTTTTTATAGGTGTAAAACTTTAGTATGAAGATAAATGGTATAACATACTGACACATGGAAAACGAGACACCATTGCAGTATGATGTGATTGATCCTTTATTCGCCCACACAATAGGTTTTATCAAGCCACAAACAGATCTGTTTGTAACTTGATAAAGCTCATTGTGCGTCTCCTTTTCAATAACCTAAGGATATCTCATACTCTTTTCAGGCAGATATTACAGCGGATGGCAGATCGCCTTAACAGTCTGGTCAGTCAGGAGCAAGAGCACCAGCAGCACCAGCATCAACAAAATCAGCAAGACCAGCATACAACAGATGCCTCTGAGGCTGAGCAGGATGGTGCTGGAAGCTCCATGGATAACCATATGCTAAGTAAGCGTTTAATCTCTCAGGGTTTCAGTTAGTCTCAAAATAATGCGCTCACTCTGAAAGGTGGATGGGGATGTTCTAGTTTGGAGGGTTATTTGAATTGTCTGTGTACTTATGGCAAGACACTCAGAGAATGTCTGATGGTGAATGTGTTTTCTTTGTGTGACCCTTCCTTGGTGGGAAATGACCAATGTGTTAAAAAATAAGATTCAGGATATGGGCATATGGTAAGTGATTAAAATAGTTGCTGTACCTTTAAGATTTATGCATAAGATTCTCCAATAATATTGCATACATTACTTGGAATTATATGGTAATTTTTTAACATAAAGGACTTACTGTAATGTTTGTGTACCTTTACTTAAATTTTGACAAAACAAATTAATAGAGTATATTTAAGAATAACTTGTAAATTAGTGACCTCCTGTATGTGACTATGTGTTAAGCGCATGTATTTTCCATCAGATTTACGGCTGTTGGTTCGACTGGCACTTCATCTCATTTACCAGCTACTCAACTTCATCTGCAACCAAAATATGTATGTTTAGCTTCAGCATTTGTTTCATCATTATCCTTTACACTTTACAGGAATACCTTGATGCCGGGAAATGCTCACAATCCAAGAAATTGGAGTTACCCACCCATTCCTCTGATCACATCAAACCTGATTCCCTCCCATTCCTCTGGTACTATATGGCTCCTGGGATATGGGTCATCCCAGGAATGGTTGGAGGGAGGGGGATAAGGGAGGTTTTGAGTGTTAGCGGCTTGGCAATCCAGCAGGTTTGTGTGAGTGTGTTAGATGGGAGTGCAGTAGAGGCAAATGGTTTTTATATTTTGACATGTGGTTGGAGTGAACCAGATAACATTTCTAAAGGGATTCATGGAAACTGGTTAACTGGATTTGAGTCCAGGAGGTGGGAAGTAGAAACTGGTTAGCTGGACTTGACTTCTGGAGGTGGGAAGTATATTGCCTGCACTCTGAAAGAATGACAGGGATGTTGCAGTTCAGAGCCTCATCTGAGCTGTGATGGCAGTACACTTCTTTGAAGACAGTGATTAAGTGAATGACAGTGAAAATGTTTCTTCTTTTTCGGGTCACCTTACCTTAGTAGGAGATGGTCAATGCTTTGAAAAAAATGTGGCTAAATGACACTACAATCACTAACTTGTAGTTGCATGAATAATATCTAGTTAAAGCAAGAAGAATTGTTTGAGATGAGGAGACATAATGAGGGAACTAGAGGTACAGTAGACAAAATAGCCAAGTTCTGTATATATAAGATGGTGCTGTTAAGAGTAGAAACAAAAATATGTATAGATAAGGTAATGTTGTTAAAAGCAGAAACAAAAACACGGTAGTAATTATAGAGAATTAGATGGAGACATCATCAGTATTTATGATCACAGATTGAGGTAAGTATTTAATGTTTTTGTTCTGGATTTAACTAGAAATAGATTGTCTCCAAACATATAGTATGTATGAGATACAAATGGAGTAGTAAATATCTTTATTGGACTTGACTTTAGGCCTATTAGAAATATATTGCTACTAGTGTATCTTGAGTAATCATGAGCTCTCATACCTGAATTTATTTTGGAACTAATATTGTTATTAAAGTATAATATTATCACTTGTATTCAGTGATTCTGTGTTTTCATAGTAAGATGCCATCTTGTGGGAGGAAACTGCTGTTAGTGGATGAGTTTGGGAAGGTGTGTAAAGGTAGAAAGTTGAAAATGAATATACATTAGGGCCCCACTTATATGGCGGGTTAGGTTCCAGGCTGTCGCCAGAAAGCAGACATCGCTGGAAGGCAGAACGCCATTTTTTTCCATTTATAAATGCATATAAATGCCAGACAACAAGTTTACACTAAATTATATTAAGTTATTAATATAACCAGGCATTAAAAATACACAAAGTAAAATACATTCACAGTAAATTCATTACTTATCTTAAAGTATTTGTAATCTTAATGTAGGGAGAGAGGTGAGTAGTACTTATATGTAGGAAGTCAGGTGCAGGTAGCACAGGTGTAGGTAGCCCTGGCTCCCCGTCTCATACTTAATATATGATATTTAAAACATCCCAGAGAGGTAAAATACACATACAGTACACTCATTATTTACCTTAAAATATGTGTAGTCTTAATATAGGAAGAGAGGTGAGTAGTATTTATTTGTAGGAAGTCAGTGTAGGTAGCCGGTAGGTGTAGCCCGCCTGGACTACACCTACCGGCTACCTACACTGTGGCCCAGAGCCATATTATTAACATCGACATGCCTTGTTCACTGAATTTAATCATTTCTAACAACTACCTTTAGATGCCATCATAAACGAAGGTAGAAGTAATGAATAATTCATGCCAAAAATTGTAAACAAAAGCGGAGTGAGGGAGTGACTGGGCCAAACGCAGATTCATACACGTTTTCTCTGATAGCTGAGCAGAGAAAACGTAATGTCCCTCCACCCGGCTACCATACAGCTCCACAAGTATTATTAACAGAGCATATAAAATATGCAATAAATGCCAAACAACAAGTTTACACTAACTTATATTAGTTAGCAATAGAATTAGGCATTGAAAACACAATAAAAGGTAAGATACACACAGAGTACACTTATTACTTACCTTAAAATATTAATATTAATGTGTGAGAGGTGAGTGGCAGGGTGTTTATTGAATAAAATCAGAATGGCACACCATCATCCTCTAGCTTGGCACTTAAAGCAAGAGGCTTACGACTTCTCTTTTTATCACAGCTAACCTTAGACGCCATCATCAATGAGAGCCAACTAGTTAACGAAAGAGTAAACGAGAGAGAGAACGAGATACAGAGTTGAGACAATGTAAGAACACAAACTGAACAGGTAGTGGACGATCACTTGGCCAGGCAAAATAAATGCGTATTAATGTGTGTCTACTTTTAGTTCATTCACGTCCATTTGTAAAAGTTTGTAAAACATTTACCTCAATATTTTTTTATTATAATAATAATTACCTCACAATACAAATACTCTTACATTGTGTACAAGTTGTACAAGTTAGTTAAGAATAAACAAACAGCAACACACCATTTTTAGAGTGAATGATAATAATAATAATAATAATATTATTATTATTATTATTATTATTAGTATTAATAATAATAATAATATTATTATTATTTATTATAAAAAGCACTAAATCCACAAGGGTCATGAATTGCTATAGAGAGAGTAAAGGCATAAGAAAAGAATATTTTTCTACAGGTATCCTCCAGTTTGACTTGAGAAAACGTAATTCTTCCGACACTACCCACACAGCTGCTTTGTAAACAAATCTCATATTTATGTCAATTTTTATTCTGTGAGTGTATGTATCATGTTTATATGCTATATAATGGGTTTCATATATAATTTTGAGGAAAATATCATAGATGGATTAATGAAAATGTCTATATTAATGTAAAATAAGACATTTAGTGTGCCCAAGAGTGATTATTATTACGTAGTATTGGCGTCATGAGTAGAGAGAGACTTAGTGATTTTAATGTGTACCTGCACACCAGCACTGTGTGTAAGTATATTTAGGTACAGGTAAACTTAAGTGTAATCATCAGAGTACATATAAAATATGTAGTAACTTTAAAACACTTGAAATTTTGGAAAGTTTCCTGACGTAATAGATGAGGTCATGGAAAATGTAAACAAACCGGGTGGGGGGCGCCGTATTTGAAAGACCGCTTGCCGTATAGCAAATTTTGGTCATAATTTGACATTGCCGTATTAGTGGAACGCCGTAAAGCGGGCCTTACTGTAGATAAGAGTAAGGTGATGAAGGTACCAAATGATTTAGATAAAGAAAAATTGGATATCACATTGGAGAGAGGGAGTATGGAGGAAGTGAATGTTTTCAGATATTTGGGAGTTGACGTGCCAGCAGATGGGTTTATGAAGGATGGGGTTAACCATAGGATTGATGAAGGAAAAAAGGCGAGTGGTGCGTTGAGGTATATATGGAGACAAAAAATGTTATCTATGGAGGCAAAGAAGGGAATGTATGAAAGTATAGTGGTACCAATACTCTTACACAATACACAAATAACCTGCACATAGAAGAGAGGAGCTTATGATGACATTTCAGTCCGACTTAGACCATTTACAAAGTCACACTGACGAGAAGTAGAGCAGGACGGGTATATGTAGGCGCGAAGTGAAGGGTGGGTTGTAAATGCTGCAGCGAGGAGGCAGTTGGAGGCAGTGATGTCATGTCTAAGGGCATTGTGTGGTGTAAATATTATGCAGAGAATTTGTAGTGTGGAAATCAGGAGGTGTGGAGTTAATAAAAGTATTAGTCAGAGGGCTGAAGAGGGGTTGTTGAGGTGGTTCGGTCATTTAGAGATAATGGATCAAAGAATGACATGGAGAGCATATAAATTTGTAGGGGAAGGAAGGTGGGGTAGGTGTTTTCCTTGAGAAGGTTGGAGGGAGGGGGTAAAGGAGGTTTTGTGGACAAGGGGCTTGGACTTCCAGCAAGTGTGCGTGAGCGTGTTAGATAGGAGTGAATGGAGATGAATGGTTTTTGGGACCTGACGAGCCGTTGGAGTGTGAGCAGGGTAATATTTAGTGAGGGGATTCAGGGAAACCGGTTATTTTTATATAGCTGGACTTGAGTTCTGGAAATGGGAAGTACAATGCCTGCACTTTAAAGGAGGGGTTTGGGATATTGGCAGTTTGGAGGGATATGTTATATATCTTTATGTATGCTTCTAAACTGTTGTATATGGGTGCTTCTGCAAAAACAGTGATTATGTATGAATGAGGTGAAAGTGTTGAATGATGAAAGTATTTTCTTTTTGGGGATTTTCTTTCTTTTTGGGTCACCCTGCCTTGGTGGGAGATGGCTGACTTGTTGAAAAAAAAATATAGTTGCTTTGTAGATTCTTAAAGATTTTTATTTGTATTTACCCAATTTTTCATCATTCTTTTTCTTTTTAAAGATCATATGAAGAACGACCCATATCTCGCCTTCCTAATCCCTTCCGTGATGAGGAGACAGGCGGTGCTGGGGATGGGGAAAGAGGCGATTTTCCTCCTCCTATGGCCTTGGATCTTGAACCAGGGTTACATAATCTAAGTACACTTCTTGAAACAGTGCGTATGGCTAGTGAAGAATTGAGAAATGATGGTGTTGGAGATGCAGCTGGAGAATCTAATCCATCTCAGGAGAGTACTAGACCCATCACAAATGTTCCTAGAAGACTTACAGATTTCTTAAGACGGTCAGGGAACCTGGCTCAACAACAAAATGCTAATGGAGGATCAGGGAGGACTGGAAGCACAAGTTTCAGAAGCAGCTCTCCAAGACCCCTTCTTGTTATCCCTCGTATTACATTAAGTGATCCTAATGGGAGTGAGAGTCAGGTTGAAGAAGAGAATGCACCTTCTGGTTCTACGCCTGGACCTTCTCACAGTGACCAGGCAGATTTCAGCACAAGGTCAGTGTCAGGGGTACCTCTTCGCCTCCTTGGTCGCCAGTATGCTGTTGATAGACGAAGCCCAGACTCTGAAGATTCTCCTGGCCCCCATGATGGAGTTCAGGATGGGCCAAGTCATCCATCAGACCCACCATTTCCATGGAGAGGCCACTTAACTCCTTATGATATAGGACTTCCCAGAGGGCCCGGTTCAGAGATGCTTTTCCGTCCTAATCTTCAGCGTGCACCACCTGACCGAGCAGCAGAAAGGGAAGCCGACAACTTCTTTAGTAGACCATACTTTACACCACATTTTGGAGCATCCAGAACATTATCAGGTAAAAGACAGGACCTCATAAACAGGGAAACTGTTGGCATCAGCTGTTAGGCTAGATTTGGTTTATGCCACAAAAGTAACTTATTTATTCTGCACTCCATATTTATCCTGTGAACTGTAGCACCTAAGCATGTGTATGCATAAAAATTTATATGATCCCATGCTGTCCTTTATCTGCTTCTCACTCTGTGCATTTCACTGCTGACTTATTTATGCCAGATATCTGGTCACCAACTCATGAATCATTTTAACAAGCTTGTCTAATAATGCAGTATTACTATTTTTGGTTAACTTCAACATACTTCTCTTCCTTTTGGGCACAGTCTTGTATTGCTCACTATTCTTGCATTTAGAAGTTGTAATGGAAACATTTTTGCCTGTGCTGCAGGCCACTTCTTAAAAATACAGAGGTGACTGAAATGTTGGAGACAGTTGAATAAATGGAGATTTTGTTACTAACATATTGGAGACTGTTGAATGAGTAGAGATTTTGATGTGTTCAGTCCCACACCCTTGAAAGCAACAGTTGAAGTGGAGATTTTGTGGGGTTTAGTTCCACATTTGGAAGAAGTAGACGAGTCATCTTGAGGTTTACAGTTCCTCAGCCTCAATGGAAGATATACAATAGCTCCTTGTAGTAGTAAACAGCATTTTTAATGTCTTCAGACAGTTAGATGATTGATCTGGATCACATTCTGTAAAGAAGACTCCAGATTTCTTATCTTAATTCCTTCAAGTAACTGCTGCAGAGATTCTGCTAGATGGGCATTAGTGTTGTCTTCCTGGTTAAGTTGCAAATCAGCAACTGTACATTTGAAGACTCTGCAGTGCCCTTCAGTAACTCATTAATATTCTCCTGAGCTTGTTTTCTATCAAATTCCCCTTGCAGTAGCCACAATATTTTTTTTTTTTCTATGCATGGCTTATCAGGCAGCCACTTTGGATTTCTGCCCACAGTCTGGGTTGTGAGAGAAGGGTGCTGTAAATAAACTGGTCACATATGACTCATATTTCTTAAGTAGTCATTTGCATTCCATTTATAGTATCCAGTTTTGTTCTGTTAAAGCAGTCAATGTCTCGTTACTTGCTTCTTTCTTAACCATTGTTAACATTGTAGTTTTATTGCCATCTTCCACACCCACAAGTTGTCACTGTTTGGGAGCTCACACTCCTGTGCTGCGTATGATAACAGAATAAAACATTGTCTTTGATTAGTTGATGCAGTAACCCATCTTTAAAAATGAATATAAAAGTATTGAATGAGAAGCTCAATAGAATACATACTCTGTTGTACCCTCTTAATCATCAGATTCACTGATTCACAGGGTATATTTATGACTTAATGCCCATTATTTGAGGCTAAGTTCTTGGATTTGTGACTTGTATGGGATGTTGTGACTTTATTTGGATGTATGGTTCCTGTAATAACAAATTAACTTAATTATTACTGGAACCTTATGTCTCCCAGTTTGAGAGTGATTCCTTACTCCACAACTTGCATGTATGTTTTACAACACTGCATGCCTGTTAGATGATGCATTTGTATTACAATCGATCTAGAATATCTAAGTAATATTATGGCTTTATACAGGTGCAGCTCAAGTGCAAAATGTATGTCCACTATTTCTTCAACACATTCATTTTCCCCATGTAGTGTTATATATGTAATGAAATTTGAATCTGGATGTTTCAATACTCTTCCAGAACTTTAGACATAGTTGTGTGTATGTTTTTTTTCAGGCTGATTAGATTTTATCATCAGTCAGTACTCACATTTGGCCATTTTATTTCAGGCTCTCCAGGATCGGGGGTAACACATCGCATCCAAGCTTGGGACTTTACACACTACCGCATCCCAGATATCTCTGATGGTAAAAATATTAAAAGCCTTATCCTTGATATTATATTTATATGAAAAACTTAATCAAAGTCTGAAGCTCTTACGTATATTTATATAGTAGTAGTTTTTGACATAAGATGTCACAATACCTTATGAACATCACAATATCTTAAGAACTGACTTGTTCAAAAAAAAATATATATGCTTTAATGTAAACACTTGATCTGCACATCCCCTCCCCACTCTAAAGCCTCCTTGCGCATCTGCAATCCTACTCTCTGTCTTACCTCTAATTCTTTCAATAATAATCCTACCGTACACTTTTCCTGGTATACTCAGTAAACTTTTTTTTTTTTTCCAACAAACTGGCCGTATCCCACCAAGGCAGGATGGCCCAAAAAGAAAAACGAAAGTTTCTCTTTTTAAATTTAGTAATTTATACAGGAGAAAGGGTTATTAGCCCCTTGCTCCCATCATTTTAGTCGCCTCTTACAACATGCATGGCTTATGGAGGAAGAATTCTGTTCCACTTCCCCATGGAGATAAGAGGAAATAAACAAGAACTAGAAAGAAAATAGAAGAAAACCCAGAGGGGTGTGTATATAGATGCTTGTACATGTAAGTGTAGTGTGACCTAAGTGTAAGTAGAAGAAGCAAGACGTTCCGGAAATCTTGCATGTTTATGAGACAGAAAAAAGGACACCACCAATCCTACCATCATGTAAAGCAATTACAGGCTTTCGTTTTACACTCACTTGGCAGAACAGTAGTACCTCCCTGGGTGATTGCTGTCTACCAACCTACTACCTATAACTCAGTAAACTTCTTTCTTTCTTTCAACACACTGGCTGTATCCCACGGAGGTGGGGTGGCCCAAAAAGAAAAACGAAAGTTTTTCCTTTTACATTTAGTAATATATACAGGAGGAGGGGTTACTAGCCCCTTGCTCCTGGCATTATAGTCGCCTCTTACAACACGCATGGCTTACGGAGGAAGAATTCTGTTCCATTTCCCAATGGAGGTAAGAGGAGATAAACAAGGACAAGAACTAGAAAGAAAACCCAGAGGGGTGTGTATATATATGCTTGTACATGTATGTGTAGTGTGACCTAAGTGTAAGTAGAAGTAGCAAGACGTACCTGGAACCTTGCATGTTCATGAGACAGAAAAAAAAAGACACCAGCAATCCTACCATCATGTAAAACAATTACAGGCTTTCGTTTTACACTCACTTGGCAGGACGGTTGTACCTCCCTGGGTGATTGCTGTCTACCAACCTACTACCTATAATGCAGTAAACTTTTTCCCCGATAATTTTTACAATCTCTCTTGTCCCCCTTTCCTTTATGTAAAGGAACTATACATACTCTCTGCCAATCCCATACATTTATTAGACAAAAATACCAACCATTCCAACACTGTATCCCCCCTCCCCTGCTTTTAACATTTCTGTCATGATCCTGTCATTTCCAGCTGCTTTACCCCCTTTCATTTTATGTAATACCTCACACCTCCCCCACACTCACATCTCGCTCTTCTTCACTCCTGAAAGATGTTATACCTCCCTGGCCAGTGCATGAAATTACTGCCTCCCTTTCTTCATCGACACTTAAAAGTTCCTCAAAATATTCCCGCCATCTACTCAGTACCTCCAACCCCCCATCTACTAACTCCCTTACTCTGTTTTTAACTGACAAATCCATTCGTTCCCTAGGCTTTCTTAACTTCTTTATCTCACTCCTAAACTTTTTCTTATTGTCATCAAAATTTCTTGACAGTGCCTCTCTCACACTATCATCTGCTCTCCTTTTGCACTCTCTCACCACTCTCTTCACCTTTCTTTTACTCTCCATATACTCTTCTCTTCTTATAACACTTATGCTTTGTAAAAACCTCTCATAAGCTACTTTTTTCTCTTTTATCACTCCCTTCACTTCATCATTCCATCAATCACTCCTCTTTCCTACACCCACCTTCCTGTATAAATTATTAATTGTAAAAAGAGAAATAAACTTTTGTTTCTCTTTTATTGGGTCATCCTGCCTTGGTGGAAGATGGCTGGTGTGTTAAAAAATAATAAAAAGGGACAAATATTATAACCACCTATTTCCCAAGTGCTGTTTGAATCCTATGGGTTTAACACTTCCCATGATAATTAATGATTGAGATTTTTAACTATTTATTTTTTTTTTGAACAAGTCGGCCGTCTCCCACCGAGGCAGGGTGACCCAAAAAGAAAGAAAATCCGCAAAAAGAAAATACTTTCATCATCATTCAACACTTTCACCTCACTCACACATAATCACTGTTTTTGTAGAGGTGCTCAGAACACAACAGTTTAGAAGCATATACATATAAAGATACACAACATATCCCTCCAAACTGCCAATATCCCAAACCCCTCCTTTAGAGTGCAGGCATTGTACTTCCCATTTCCAGGACTCACGTCCGGCTATATAAAAATAACCGGTTTCCCTGAAGCCCTTCACTAAATATTGCCCTGCTCACACTCCAACAGATCGTCAGGTCCCAAATACCATTTGTCTCCATTCACTCCTATCGAACACGCTCATGCACGCCTCCTGGAAGTCCAAGTCCATCGCCCACAAAACCTCCCTAACCCCTTCCTTCCAACCTTTTCGAGGACGACCCCTACCCCTCCTTCCTTCCCCTACAGATTTATACGCTCTCCATGTGTCATTCTACTTTGATCCATTCTGTCTAAATGACCAAACCACCTCAACAACCCCTCTTCAGCACTCTGACTAATACTTTTATTAACTCCACACCTTCTTCTAATTTCCACACTCCGAATTTTCTGCATAATATTTACACCACACATTGCCCTTAGGCAGGACATCTCCACTGCCTCCAACCGCCTCCTCGCTGCTGCATTCACAACCCAAGCTTCACACCCATATAAGAGTGTTGGTACTACTATACTTTCATACATTTCCTTCTTTGTATTTTGCTTAATTATTCCTTCTTTCAACAAACTGGCCCTATCCCACCAAGGAAGGGTAGCCCAAAATGAATAACATAAGTCTCTCTTTTGAACTTTAGTAATGTATACAGGAAAAGGAGTTACTCGCCCATTGCTCCCAGCATGTTAGTTGCCTCTTACAACATGCATGGCTTATGGAGGAAGAATTCTGTGCCACTTTCTCATGGAGATAAGAAGAAATAAACAAGAATTAGTAAGAAAATAGAGAAAACCCAGAGGGGTGTGTTTATATATGCTTGTACATGCAAGTGAAGTGTAAGTAGAAGTAGCAAGACGTACCTGAAAACTTGCATGTTTATGAGACAGAAAAAAGACACAAGCAGTCCTTTCTTTCAACACACCGGCCGTATCCCACCGAGGCGGGGTGGCCCAAAAGGAAAAACGAAAGTTTCTCCTTTTACATTTAGTAATATATACAGGAGAAGAGGTTACTAGCCCCTTGCTCCTGGCATTTTAGTCGCTTCTTACAACACGCATGGCTTACGGAGGAAGAATTCTGTTTCACTTCCCCATGGAGATAAGAGGAAATAAACAAGAATAAAAACTAGAAAGAAAATAGAAGAAAACCCAGAGGGGTGTGTTTATATATGCTTGTACGTGCAAGTGAAGTGTAACCTAAGTGTAAGTAGAAGTAGCAAGACATACCTGAAATCTTGCATGTTCATGACACAGAAAAAAGGACACCAGCAATGCTACCATCATGTAAAACAATTACAGGCTTTCGTTTTACACTCACTTGGCAGGACGGTAGTACCTCCCTGGGCGGTTGCTGTCTACCAACCTACTACCTACCTCAATTATTCCTATATATTGTAATTAAAAATGTACTGTTCAAAATAATAACAGCGATAGAGATTTTTAGCTGCAATAATTTGCTGATTTATTCATGTATAGTGTAGTTAAAAATGTAGATGAATGGTTCAGAGAACTGACAAGTTGATAAATTAGACACGTGTGCAACACTTGGGTATCTTTATTGAGGAAACGTTTTGCCACACAGTGGCTTCATCAGTCCATACAGAGGAGAACATTGAAGAACAGGAGGAGTTTGAGGTAATCAGTCCCTCAGCCTTGAGTCGATGTGGTCAGTCCATCAATCTTGAAAAGAATACAGCATATGTGAGTAGAAGTAGCTTATATACCGTAGGCAGGGGATGTGTAGCAGTCGTAGGTGGTATCACATTTGTCCAATGTGGAAGTAGGTCATGCCCAAGGGTTAGGCAAGTGAAGAATTCCCTGTATTAAGATCCCAAGATGTTGCTGTATCAGACAGGAATGTAGATGAATGGTTCAGAGAACTGACAAGTTGACACAGCAACATCTTGGGCTCTTAATACAGGGAAATCTTCACTTGCCTAACCCTTGGGCATGACCTACTTCCACATTGGACAAATGTGATACCACCTACGACTGCTGCACCTCTCCTACCTACAGTATATAAACTACTTCTATGCACATATGCTGTATTCTTTTCAAGATTGATGGACTGACTACATCGACTCAAGGCTGAGGGACTGGTTACCTCAAACTACTCCTGTTATTCAATGTTGTCCTTTGTATGGACTGATGAAGCCACTGTGTGGCGAGACTTTCCTCAATAAAGATACCCAAGTGTTGCACATGTGTCTAATTTATCAGTTAAAATGTACTGGACAGTATATATGAACACTGAAAAACCACTTGGGTATAAAAATGAAATGCATGAAACTTGTACATTTATTTCCAGGGAATGCAAATGTGGTGGTGGGAAAATGCAAAATACACAATGATGCCAGTGTTGACATTTCCTCTGATGGCACCATGTTAGCTGCCCTAGTTCCTGAGAGTCAAGCCATGACCATGGTTGGTGAGTATCTCTTGGAAGCCCTTATATTTTCTGTATCTACCAAGCTGTGTTCCATGTTTAAATATGGTTACCTCAAATCTGATCCACAGATCTCCAAAACTAGGTGACCTCTTGGTCTGTCGTGGATCGTTATCAAAACATGAGTTATAATAGTCTAGGAGATACCGAAATATTATCTAGTTTCATTTCCAGTTTGTGGGATAGTTATGAATTGTTTGTCACAGTTTTGTGATGTATTGTTCGTGTGATTGACTGGCACAACATTGATAACATTCAGTACTGCGCTATGCTGTGCTTTCTTTTATTGCCTCAAATTTATTATTGCTCATCTCATTCTGATAACATTAAGATGCATGATACAGCTATTTATATCTGTAGCATATTCATAATCTTTCTTAGAATCTGGTGTAAATTGTGACTGTTGTGCCTTTTTCCAGGAGTCTACAGTTTAGAAGGTCATTCATTTGGTCAGCTCCTGTACAGCTACATCTTCGCACCCAATACCATTTGTGTCAGTCTTTCTCCAATGGCAAGACATTTGGTGGTTGGGTTTGCATCTCATATGCCTCGGCTTGTTGCACATCATAATACAAAACAGGCAAGTAGGGTATTTTATTATTATAAGTAAAAGGTAGAATTTTATTATTATAAGTACAAGGAGAATAAGTACAAGTATTATATTATTATAAGTACAAGGAGAATAGAAGCATCAGGGAAGAGAGAGGTGAAGGTTTATAAACTAAAAGAGGAGGCAGTTAGGGTAAGATATAAACAGCTATTGGAGGATAGATGGGCTAATGAGAGCATAGGCAATGGGGTCTAAGAGGTATGGGGTAGGTTTAAAAATGTAGTGTTAGAGTGTTCAGCAGAAGTTTGTGGTTACAGGAAAGTGGGTACGGGAAGGAAGAGGAGCGATTGGTGGAATGATGATGTAAAGAGAGTAGTAAGGGAGAAAAAGTTAGCATATGAGAAGTTTTTACAAAGTAGAAGTGATGCAAGGAGGGAAGAGTATATGGAGAAAAAGAGAGAGGTTAAGAGAGTGGTGAAGCAATGTAAAAAGAGAGCAAATGAGAGAGTGGGTGAAATGTTATCAACAAATTTTGTTGAAAATAAGAAAAAGTTTTGGAGTGAGATTAACAAGTTAAGAAAGCCTAGAGAACAAATGGATTTGTCAGTTAAAAATAGGAGAGGAGAGTTATTAAATGGAGAGTTAGAGGTATTGGGAAGATGGAGGGAATATTTTGAGGAATTGTTAAATGTTGATGAAGATAGGGAAGCTGTGATTTCGTGTATAGGGCAAGGAGGAATAACATCTTGTAGGAGTGAGGAAGAGCCAGTTGTGAGTGTGGGGGAAGTTCGTGAGGCAGTAGGTAAAATGAAAGGGGGTAAGGCAGCCGGGATTGATGGGATAAAGATAGAAATGTTAAAAGCAGGTGGGGATATAGTTTTGGAGTGGTTGGTGCAATTATTTAATAAATGTATGGAAGAGGGTAAGGTACCTAGGGATTGGCAGAGAGCATGCATAGTTCCTTTGTATAAAGGCAAAGGGGATAAAAGAGAGTGCAAAAATAATAGGGAGATAAGTCTGTTGAGTATACCTGGTAAAGTGTATGGTAGAGTTATTATTGAAAGAATTAAGAGTAAGACAGAGAATAGGATAGCAGATGAACAAGGAGGCTTTAGGAAAGGTAGGGGTGTGTGGACCAGGTGTTTACAGTGAAACATATAAGTGAACAGTATTTAGATAAGGCTAAAGAGGTCTTTGTGGCATTTATGGATTTGGATAAGGCGTATGACAGGGTGGATAGGGGGGCAATGTGGCAGATGTTGCAGGTGTATGGTGTAGGAGGTAGGTTACTGAAAGCAGTGAAGAGTTTTTACGAGGATAGTGAGGCTCAAGTTAGTGTGTGTAGGAAAGAGGGAAATTATTTCCCAGTAAAAGTAGGCCTTAGACAAGGATGTGTGATGTCACCGTGGTTGTTTAATATATTTATAGATGGGGTTGTAAGAGAAGTAAATGCGAGGGTCTTGGCAAGAGGCATTGAGTTAAAAGATAAAGAATCACACATAAAGTGGGAGTTGTCACAGTTGCTCTTTGCTGATGACACTGTGCTCTTGTGAGATTCTGAAGAGAAGTTGCAGAGATTGGTGGATGAATTTGGTAGGGTGTGCAAAAGAAGAAAATTGAAAGTGAATACAGGAATGAGTAAGGTTATGAGGATAACAAAAAGATTAGGTGATGAAAGATTGGATATCAGATTGGAGGGAGAGAGTATGGAGGAGGTGAATGTATTCAGATATTTGGGAGTGGACATATCAGCAGATGGGTCTATGAAAGATGAGGTGAATCATAGAATTGATGAGGGGAAAAGGGTGAGCGGTGCACTTAGGAGTCTGTGGAGACAAAGAACTTTGTCCTTGGAGGCAAAGAGGGGAATGTATGAGAGTATAGTTTTACCAACGCTCTTATATGGGTGTGAAGCATGGGTGATGAATGTTGCAGCGAGGAGAAGGCTGGAGGCAGTGGAGATGTCATGTCTGAGGGCAATGTGTGGTGTGAATATAATGCAGAAAATTCGTAGTTTGGAAGTTAGGAGGAGGTGCGGGATTACCAAAACTGTTGTCCAGAGGGCTGAGGAAGGGTTGTTGAGGTGGTTCAGACATGTAGAGAGAATGGAGCGAAACAGAATGACTTCAAGAGTGTATCAGTCTGTAGTGGAAGGAAGGCGGGGTAGGGGTCGGCCTAGGAAAGGTTGGAGGGAGGGGGTAAAGGAGGTTTTGTGTGCGAGGGGCTTGGACTTCCAGCAGGCATGCGTGAGCGTGTTTGATAGGAGTGAATGGAGACAAATGGTTTTTAATACTTGACGTGCTGTTGGAGTGTGAGCAAAGTAACATTTATGAAGGGGTTCAGGGAAACCGGCAAGCCAGACTTGAGTCCTGGAGATGGGAAGTACAGTGCCTGCACTCTGAAGGAGGGGTGTTAATGTTGCAGTTTAAAAACTGTAGTGTAAGGCACCCTTCTGGCAAGACAGTGATGGAGTGAATGATGGTGAAAGTTTTTCTTTTTCGGGCCACCCTGCCTTGGTGGGAATCGGCCAGTGTGATAATAATAAAAAATAAAGTCATAAACCACTCTTGAAAATGATGCTTATCAGGGATAATGATTGATGATTTATAATGGACATGCATACTATGAACTTATCTCTGTAACAACTTGGTTGAGAAGTTTTCAAAACTGGAGGAAGGCTCTTTAGGTATCTTCATTAGGTAAAGCAACAGCCTGGTTGACCAGGCAGTCAAAATGAAATCTGGCCTCAGGCTGGGGTGAGAGGATAGAAGGACCCTAGAAACTGGTCACAGTGCCATGTGATGTTAACTTATTTTAGTAATTAATCCTGAAGACAAATCTATACTGGTTTATGTACTGCAATGTGGTATAACCTCTACATATTGACCTCCTCCTTTCAACAAGCTTAAGTAATGTATACAGGAAAAGCTAGCCCCTTGCTCCCACATATTGACCTGAAACTTATAAAACTTTAGAATGCTTATACAGTGGACCCTCGGTTAATGTAATTAATCCATTCCAGAGAGTGTGACTAAACCTGAATCTGATGACATCTGAATTCATTTTTCCCATAAGAAATAATGTAAATCCAATTTATCTGTTCCAGACACCCAAAAGTATTAAAGAAAAAAATTTTTTTACCTACACAGAAAACAATGAGACATGAAGAATTAAACAATAATATCATGACACTTACCTTTATTGAAGACTTGTTGATGTATGGAAGACAGGAGGAGGGGAAAGGATGGAGGAGTTACTATTGTTTGGAAGGGAAATCTCCTTCCATAAAGACTTTGGGTACCAAGTCCTTTTCTGGGGTTACTTCCCTTGTTTGTTTTTTAAAGCCACTAGGACCAGCTTGAGAGTCACTGGACCCCTGTCACTCAAAAAATTGTTCCACAGTGCTCTGTATCTGGCGTTTCTTTAAGATTTCCCTAAAATGGGACACGACGTTGTCATTGTACATGTTGCCAACACGACCTCTCTCCACTTAGCACAAATGTCCTTAATCTTTATAGAAGGCACCTTCTTCCATCTCTCTTCCTCCTCCTCTGAAGCAATTTTCTGAGCTAAGGTCTGTTGCTGTTGCAGATGAAGGCCTTGCAGCTCTTCAGTGGTTAGCTCTTCATTGTGGTCCTCCACCAACTCTTCCACATCTTTGCCACTCACATCCAACCCCATGGAATTCCCCAATGCCACAATACTTTCCCCATACCCTTCAAAATCCCCCTCCCTCCACATTCTGGCCACAATTTTCTCCAAGCAAAGTTTAAAGTCCTGGAAGTCACTCCCAAGCCTTACCTATAAGGTTTATGCAATGGAGGATACTGAAGTGATCTTTCCAGAACTCTCTTAGGATCAACTGGGTGTCTGAGGTCACATCAAAGCACCTTTGAAACATTGCTTTGGTGTACAGTTTTTATGAAGTTTGAAATGACCTGCTGGTCCATGGGCTGGATGAGCGGAGTGGTATTAGGGGGCAAGAACTTTGCTGTGATGAAACGAAACTCTTTCACCATTTGCTCTTCCAAGTCTGGAGGATGAGCAGGAGCATTGTCCATTACCAGGAGGCACATGAGTTCCAATTTATTTTCCAGGAGGAATTTCTTCACACTGGGGCCAAACACTTCATTGAGCCAGTCAAGGAAAATGTCCGTCGTAACCTATGCCTTACTGTTTGCCTTCCACATCACACACAAGTTACTCTTGGCGACACTGTTTTTCTTGAACACACTGGGATTTTCAGAGTGATACACCAGTAAAGGCTTCACTTTGAAATCCACACTAGCATGAAAGTTAGCCTGTCTTTCATAGGCTTGTGTCCTGGGAGTGCCTTTTCCTCCTGTGTGATGTAGATCCTGTTTGGCATTTTCTTCCAAAAGAGGCCTGTCTCATCACAATTGAACACTTAGGGTTTGAATTGTTCAGCCTCTATGTACCCCTTGAATTCCTGAACATATTATTCAGCCACATATTTATCAGAACTGGCAGCCTCGCCATGCCTTACCACACTGTGTATACCACTACGCTTTTTAAATCTCTCAAACCAGCCTTTGCTTGCCTTAAATTCACTAATGTCAGCACTAGTTCCAGGCATTTTTCTTAATGAGATCACCATGCAACTGCCTTGCCTTTTCACAAATTATCGACTGCATAATACTATCTCCTGATAATTGTTTCTCGTTGATCCACACCAACAACAAAGTCTCCACATCTTCGAGTATTTGCGATCTCTGTTTTGTGAGCATATTTGCACCTTTCACAACAACAGCTTCCTTGGTTTCCTTTTTCTTGGCCATGATGGAAGCGATGGTTGTATGGGGTTTGTTATACAACCTGGCAAGCTCTGCCACACGTACTCCATTTTCATATTTTGCAATGATGTCTTTCTTGAATTCTGTAGTGTTTCTCACCTTCTTTACCAATGGGCTGGCACTACGAGCTTTCTTTGGGCCTATCGTGGCTTATTTAGCAGTTGTAAGCACTAAAAAGAATGGAATAATGCAAAATGTATTGTATGAATGCATGGGATCGTACTCACTGGCTGATAAGCAATGGCACACTGGTTGTAAATTATGTTGGGCCGCTGTTGCCGTGCGGAAGCATTTGGGACGAATGACTATTGCCGAAAAAAGTTGCGATTTTCGAATACTATTACAAAATCCGACAACTACGATATCCGGGGGTCCATTGCATGTCAAAGCAAGCTTCATTGTACAGTGGACCCCCAGATATCGTAGTGGTCAGATTTCGTAATATTTGGTAATCGTAACTTTTTTTTTTTTTTGCCAAAATATTGGTTCGGTGATCGTCATTTACCTCGGTAATAGTTGTTTTTCCCAAATGCACATGAGTGGCCCCGACGCAGCCACTGTAAGTGTGCCATTGTTTATCAGTGAGTGAGCACGATCACACGCGTTCATACAATACATTTCATAATATTCCATTCGTTTAAGTGCTTGCAACTGCTAAATAAGCCACCATGGGCCCAAAGAAAGCTAATGCCAGCCCTTTGATAAAGAAGGTGACAAACACAATAGAATTAAAGAAAAAGATTGTAGAAAAATACGAAAGTGGTGGTGGTAGTGATAGTGGTAGAGGGCAGTAGTGATAGTGGTAGAAGGCGGTAGTGATGGTGGCAGAGGTTGGTAATGATGGTGGTACAGGGTGGTAGTGGTTGTGATGGTGGTAAAGGGTGGTAGTGGTTGTGATGGTGGTAGAGGGTGGTAGTGATTGTGGTAGAGAGTGGTAGTGGTTGTGATGGTGGTAGAGGGTGGTAGTGGTTGTGAAGGTGGTAGAGGGTCGTAGTGATGGTGGTAGAGGGTGGTAGTAATGGAGATTGTGCAATGTGGAGTAGGATGGAAAGATTTGTGGAGGAACATCACTGTAACAAAGCTGCTGCAAGCCATGTCGGCAACATGTACAATGGCAATGTTTTGTCCCATTTTAGGGAAATTTTAAAGAGACACCAGAAATAGAGCTCTCTTGACAGATATTTAGTGCCACAGGTGTGCAGTGATTCTCAAGCTGATCCTAGTGGCATTAAAGAACAAAGAAGGGAAGTAACCCCAGAAAATGACTTGGTACCCGAAGTCTTTATGGAAGGAGATTTCCCTTCCAAACAATAGTAACTCCTCCATCCTCTTCCCTCCTCCCATCTTCCATACACTAAGAAGAATCTTCAATAAAGGTGTCATGTTATTATTGTTTTATTCTTCATGTCTCATTGTTTTCTGTGTAGGTAAATGTATATTTCATGTAAAATACTTATTATTTTTTAATACTTTTGTGTGTCTGGAATGGATTAATTGGGTTTACATTATTTCTTATAGGGAAAATGAATTTGGATATCATCAAATTCAGCTTTAGTCACAATCTCTTTAACAGATTAATTACGATAACCATAACCGGGGGGTCCACTGTATAAGCATTGTTTTTTTAATATGTTGGCTGTTTCCCACTGAGGCAGGGTGTAGATTAATCTCTGTGTAAACTGCTTCTTAACTCCTCATAAACCACAATTTTATATATGCACAACTGAAAATGATGAACCTTGGTGGATATTTGTTTAACTATTTTGCTTGTTAGTTTGGGATGTTTTGTGTATACCGGTGAGACAGCAGGTCTGCAAAACAACATTGCTTCTTACACTCCTACTCTGGTACCAAGTAATGTGCTGTATTTACAGTTGAAAATGCACAGATCTTTAGTTAGAGTACATTTCCTGAGGTTTTAAGAACTCAGTCTTGCATTGCCTGAATTATTTTGGAGATCATCCTTTGCATATTTCTGCCTGTGCTATGTGTACAATAAGGAATGCAAGATTTGCTGTTTAAAGGAGAAGGTGGCATGTACAGCCATGCCTAAACCTTTCTTTGTGTAAATTACCTCTTACCAGTGATTTCAAATTCTGCTGCCTAGGAAATTTCAACTGTAGTTGGTTTCTTCAGAAATCCCTACTTCTGCCCTTATTTTAGTTTTGAATACCCTCACACAGCCTCCCTTCCCTATGATTTGGTACTCATCAGAATTCATCCTCAAATACCTCTGGTCTTGCTCTACAGTTTCCTTTAACATTTGCTCTGAAATCTCGGTCCAATATCTTTGAGGCCCTTCTCGCCTTATCCTTTAGGAGAGGAGGGGGAAGGATAAAGAAGAGGAAAGGTAAGGAAGGAGAGCAAGAAAAGGAGAAGAGAAAAAGAATTGGGGGAGGTAGGGAGGGAAAGAGAAGGGTAAGGGAGATTTCCCTCGAGCATCCTAATGCATGAAATCGTGTCTAGTTAATTTTTAGTAGCACACTTAAGAATTATATTATGCAGAAAATTCGGAGTGTGGAAATTAGGAAAAGGTGTGGAGTTAATAAAAGTATTAGTCAGAGGGCAGAAGAGGGGTTGTTGAGGTGGTTTGGTCATTTAGAGAGAATGGATCAAAGTAGAATGACATGGAAAGCATATAAATCTATAGGGGAAGGAAGGCGGGGTAGGGGTCGTCCTCGAAAGGGTTGGAGAGAGGGGCTAAAGGAGGTTTTGTGGGCAAGGGGCTTGGACTTCCAGCAAGCGTGCGTGAGCGTCTTAGATAGGAGTGAATGGAGACAAATGGTACTTGGGACCTGACAGTCTGTTGGAGTGTGAGCAGGGTAATATTTAGTGAAGGGATTCAGGGAAACCGGTTATTTTCATATAGTAGGACTTGAGTCCTGAAAATGGGAAGTACAATGCCTGCACTTTAAAGGAGGGGTTTGGGATATTGGCAGTTTGGAGGGATATGTTGTGTATCTTTATATGTGTATGCTTCTAAACTGTTGTATTCTGAGCACCTCTGCAAAAACAGTGATAATGTGCGAGTGTGGTGAAAGTGTTGAATGATGATGAAAGTATTTTCTTTTTGGGGATTTTCTTTCTTTTTTTGGGGTCACCCTGCCTCGGTGGGAGACGGCCGACTTGTTGAAAAAAAATAATTTAGGAATTAAGTAATTTTGTTGATTTATACCATATTAATGAGATTGTGGTGTAATGCTACAAAGAGCCAATGTTTTGTTAAAATGGTTATGGGATATTGGCAGTTTGGAGGGATATAATGTGTATCTTTATATGTATATGCTTCTAAACTGTTGTATCTGAGCACCTCTGCAAAAACAGTGATTATGTATGAGTGAGGTGAAAGTGTTGAATGATGATGAAAGTATTTTCTTTTTGGGGATTTTCTTTCTTTTTGGGCTACTCTACCTCGGTGGGAGACGGCGGACTTGTTAAAAAAAAAAAGTTCTACCTAGCTTTCACATAAAATATTGTGATGTGATTGTGTGTGATGATACATGGACTAAAAGTTACAGTTAAAGAAAATAGCATGTATAGTGGAGATGTAAGAAGAACTACAGATTGCAGACTTGGGTAGGTTTGTTGTTCAGGAAAATAGGAGGGACTTCTAGTCAGAATTGGGTGGTATTTTGTGTGTGAGATAAACTAATGTTGGCCAGCTCAGAAAAAATGTTGATTGGAATCGGGAGGAAATACTGATCTGAACTAAGCTGATGTTGATCAGAGTAGGAAGGGAAGTATTGGTGTAAGATGATGATCAGTGTTGAAGAATGTTAATAAGAGTTAGGAGGAAGTATTGGTGTGAGGTGATTATTGGTGTTGAGAACTGTTAAATCACTGTTGGGGAGGGTATATTTGCTGTTTTGTATAACAGTAGTATTGTAACCAATCCAATGAGGTTGAGGCTATGCAAAGCTGTTCAAAAAAGAATTTATTGTTGGAGAACAAGCTGCACCTCGGAAAGGGCTACCCTACCTTTGTGGAGGGTAGTCAAGTCCGACCCCACCTTCTCGTGGTAACCTCGTTAGTACACCCTCTTATGGGTGGAACCAACGGGGCGGGCGCTACCTGTTAACTTCCAGGTAGTTATTTTTTAAAAATTGTATTTTATTGTGCTGACTATTTTTGATAGTGAAACTTTTTATTCTGAATGCTTTGTTTCTTAATCCTTCTCTAAAAATCTTGGTTTTGTATTATTTATCAATTATTTATCACACTTTTTTTTATCAGCCAACATAGCTAACTTTGTTGTCCTCTGCGATTTGCTACAGAGGGTCATACTTCTCACCATTAGCCTCTGAGTTAACACAAGATAGACATTAACAGGTAGACAGCATGGAAAGAAACCATACCACGGGTGGGGTTTGATCCCGCGGTCAGAGATTCTCAAAACTCCAGACCGTCGCGTTAGCCACTGGACCAGCTAGCCACAATAAGATTCGCATGGAAAGGTTTGGAGGAGAGTAATGTGATTTAGTGTGGAGTAGTCTTCTCTACCAGTTCACAGAGTATTACTTTCCTAGAGGTTATGAGACACTAAACACTGCTAGCAATCTGAAATTAAATCTGCTTAACAAATATTGTTAAAGTTTTGGGTTCATAGTGTCTCAGAGCCCATACTTCTGCAATATATCACTCTAGCATGGTTAATATTGACATGGATAAGAAATAATGACCAGAACAATGAGAGATTTGAGTGTGAGAAAGCCATTGAACCAGAAAAACCATTGGGTAATCAAATCTGTTCCTGGGTTGCCCATCAGAAACATTGGATAAATGATGTCCAGATATAGTAAAGGCCACAAATGTGTTGGGAAGTCATGATAAAGATGGTGACTTTTTTTTTTTTTTACAGGAGGAGGTGTGAAAGTTCAGATAATTTAGAGTTGACTGTAAGACTTATAATCTTTTTTAAAAAGTAGATTATGCATGGTATTGGATTTAAGATTTTTTTTTTTTTTTCAACAAACTAACATATCCCACCAAGGCAAGGCAACCTAAAAAGAAAAATGCAAGTTTCTCTTTTTAAATTTAGTAATTTATACAGAATGGGTTACTAGCCCCTTGTTCCCAGTATTTTAGTCACCTCTTAAGGCATGCAAGGCTTATGGAGGAGGAATTCTGTTCCACTTCCCCTGGAGATAAGAGGAAATGAGCAAGAACTAGTAAGGAAATAGAAGAAAATCCTGAGGGGTGTGTGTATATATATGCTTGTACATGCATGTGTAGTGTGACCTAAGTGTAAGTAGATATGGCAAGACGTACCTGAAACCTTGCATGTTAATGAGAGAAAAAAGACACCAGCAATCCTACCATTGTGTAAAACAATTACAGGCTTCTGTTTTACACTCACTTGGCAGGACGGTAGCACCTCCCTGGGCAGTTGCTGTCTATCAACCTACTACCTAGGAAAATTTAGATATGTATGAAGAAAATGTGTTTGGATTTTTTATAGAAATTATCCTAAGGGAGTACAGCATTTTGAAGAAGCTCAGCATCAACAGCTATGATGCACATTGATGGGCATTAGATACATGTATGTATATTTTATCCTTGAATACTATATGACTAAGCAGTATTCATTTTGTGCAGCACCTCAGTTCCATTTAATTAATGTGCACTGTTTCTTCTCTATAGATTTAATTTTCTAAATTATGTTTTATCTCCAATTAGGTTGTGGCTCAGATTTACAAATTGTGTGACAACCCAGTGTTCCATAGACGAGGGCAAGCAGGACAGTTGCAGCTACTCCGTGACATTGAAGTCATGAATGATCACCGGCACACATCACTAAACTGCATTCGCTGGCTTCCTTACCCTGGTCAAGGTCTTATTTATGGTACTAACAGAGGGCAACTGAATATCTTGCGCTGACGGTTCTCTACGTGCATTGGAGATCAGCTTAAAAAGGGGGCATGCAACAAAAACTAAATAAATTATAAGGAAATAATCCGTAAAATATAAAAGACATACGCTACAGTTAGGGGAAGGGCAGAAATTCATACAGTGCCATATGAATCTGAGGACCATATCTCTTTAAATGAGAGAGAGAATGTCTTCTGCATTTGAGACATATCTTCAGTACTGGAGAGAAGGGTAGGATGGCTGTATGTGGTACAGTGCAAGTGAGAAAATTTAACATTCCTGCTGTGGCCACATTGTTTTTAAAGTGAGATTTTCAGGCTCATTTTGGAATGAGGGAAATTGTATTGTTTGAGTTTTTTGTTAATGCAAGTTAAAACTATACATGTGTAAATCACTGAACAAAAAGTTTGGTTTTGTTATGTTCAACTTTGTTTTGTTAGAAATATACACAAAGAATATCAACCAGGCATGTCTCTTGTCTGGTAACACATTTATAGGGATTTGCTACCACTGAAGCAATGTATTGTGATATTACTCTTTATATTTTTTTAAATAATAAAGATCTTAAATTTATCATAAATATATACAGTATTTGCAGGTTATCAAATATGTTAGGCAAAATTTTTTCATGGATTTTGGAAAGCATATGTATGCCTTCATACATTATTATTGAGCATGCAACTATGATTTCATACTTGGAATATGTGAAGGGCATGGGATTTCATTTATTGATAATATTGTGTTATGAGTGTTTATGCATGTCCATGTCTTTTAAGTACATACCAACAAGAAACTTACTGAGCACCAGAGGTAGTATTGAACTCAAAAATCAAATGCTTAAAGAATTTTCAGGTATTTTTCTGTGTTAATATTTTTTCAGTTCAAGCTAGAGTAAAGACTGGATACAAAAAGGGAATATCAGTATATAAAATATATTTTTTATAATGGAATGATTTATGTAGATTGTATCACATTATGCCTTTAAAAAGTAAATTTCTGCGAGAATTTACTTGAGCATTGTTATTTTTTGTTTCCCCCTTTCTATAGATAGGTATTTCACCTGGAAGGGTTCTTAGATTTGAACAATGAAATTAAAGCTGTAAAGTGTACTTACTGAAATTAATAGCAAAGTTTATTGTAATTTTTTTGTTTTGTATCTTTGGAGTCATAACTTAGCCTGCTCTCCTAATAAAATGCTCATTTTTATAATTCGTCAATTTCTGCACAGTTTAAATAATAACAAAAATTATGCAATAGTTATTCTATGTTAGGTTAGCTTAACCTAAGTTATCTAGATTTATGTATAGTTAACAGCTGATAACAAAGTTGCATAAAATGACCAGCTTACATTTTGAAACACAGTTGTTTAAATCACTGGTAAGCCCCTTGCACTCTGCTTAAGTTGGAGGATGGGTTGCATAAAATATTTTCCATAATCACTGTTAGGTTTCTTACTCAGTTAGCTCATTTGATGTTCATATCTACACATTTCTAAGATTCAATTACTCTCTTGGCTCAGTTTTACATAGCCTCCAAGTTACCAAGACTTGCCTAAACTTCTTGTAATTTTTATTAGCTACTTTATAAATTTTAAATCTCTGCTCCTTACTGCTGAATTACCGTGTACTGCAGTATGTGACTCAAGTTGGAATCTCCATCCTGCAAATGATTTTTTTTAATACCATGCTCTGTATATTAAAGAACAGACTAAACAAAGAGTAGTAGGATTCAAAACAGATAACCTGTACTGAGGAGACTGAAACTTTTGTTGATGTTTCAATCCAACTTGGACTGTTAACAAGTCAGACAGAGAAGCGAGAAGGGAAGGGATCCAGAATATATGGGGTTATGGTGATGCAGAGCTGGAGGTATTGATGGTAGTGGTTGCAACAGCAGCTGCCATAGTACGGTGGTAGATAGAGGTTGAAATAAGGTGGTGGTGGTAGTAGTAGTAGAAACAGTGACTTGTTAATGGTCCAAGTTGGATCAAAATGTCACTGTAAGTTTCAGTCTTATTGATGCAGTTTGTGAACTGTTCCAGCTAATATTGACTTTTTTATTCTTTAGATGTAGGATTTCATGTTCGGCCTTTATTTCTTACATTGTGGTACCATAGCCACATCAGTGTGAAATAATACACACTAAATTGTTTAATTGCATCGAAAGTTTTTAAATAAACTGCAGATAAAAACATTCTTCATTATTAAGCCTTAATTATTATTTTATGATTTCCATTTCTGATAAAAATATACTCCTAGAAAATACACAGTTTTGCCTCTTAGCCTGAAATTTGGAAATACTGAAATCCCTTCCTAGCTAATCTTATTCTGGCCGATAACTATTTCCACTTCCTCTGACACAGGTAGTAACTTTGTGGTGCATGTCTTTTAACTTGATGTTGGGTTTCTCACTCTTAATGTAGGATTTTACTATCGTAGTCTTTTTTCCAGCCTTCCTGATAACCAATACTCAGATATTATTTTTATTATTATTATCACACTGGCCGATTCCCACCAAGGCAGGGTGGCCCGAAAAAGAAAAACTTTCACCATCATTCACTCCATCACTGTCTTGCCAGAAGGGTGCTTTACACTACAGTTTTTAAACTGCATCATTAACACCCCTCCTTCAGAGTGCAGGCACTGTACTTCCCATCTCCAGGACTCAAGTCCGGCCTGCCGGTTTCCCTGAATCCCTTCATAAATGTTACTTTGCTCACACTCCAACAGCACGTCAAGTATTAAAAACCATTCGTCTCCATTCACTCCTATCAAACACGCTCACGCATGCCTGCTGGAAGTCCAAGCCCCTCGCACACAAAACCTCCTTTACCCCCTCCCTCCAACCTTTCCTAGGCCGACCCCTACCCCGCCTTCCTTCCACTACAGACTGATACACTCTTGAAGTCATTCTGTTTCGCTCCATTCTCTCTACATGTCCGAACCACCTCAACAACCCTTCCTCAGCCCTCTGGACAACAGTTTTGGTAATCCCGCACCTCCTCCTAACTTCCAAACTACGAATTCTCTGCATTATATTCACACCACACATTGCCCTCAGACATGACATCTCCACTGCCTCTAGCCTTCTCCTCGCTGCAACATTCATCACCCACACTTCACACCCATATAAGAGCGTTGGTAAAACTATACTCTCATAATTCCCCTCTTTGCCTCCAAGGACAAAGTTCTTTGTCTCCACAGACTCCTAAGTGCACCACTCACTCTTTTTCCCTCATCATTTCTATGATTCACCTCATCTTTCATATACCCATCCGCTGACACGTCCACTCCCAAATATCTGAATACGTTCACCTCCTCCATACTCTCTCCCTCCAATCTGATATCCAATCTTTCATCACCTAATCTTTTTGTTATCCTCATAACCTTACTCTTTCCTGTATTCACCTTTAATTTTCTTCTTTTGCACACCCTACCAAATTCATCCACCAATCTCTGCAACTTCTCTTCAGAATCTCCCAAGAGCACAGTGTCATCAGCAAAGAGCAGCTGTGACAACTCTCACTTTGTGTGTGATTCTTTATCTTTTAACTCCACGCCTCTTGCCAAGACCCTCGCATTTACTTCTCTTACAACCCCATCTATAAATATATTAAACAACCACGGTGACATCACACATCCTTGTCTAAGGCCTACTTTTACTGGGAAAAAATTTCCCTCTTTCCTACATACTCTAACTTGAGCCTCACTATCCTCGTAAAAACTCTTCACTGCTTTCAGTAACCTACCTCCTACACCATACACTTGCAACATCTGCCACATTGCCCCCCTATCCACCCTGTCATACACCTTTTCCAAATCCATAAATGCCACAAAGACCTCTTTAGCCTTATCTAAATACTGTTCACTTATATGTTTCACTGTAAACACCTGGTCCACACACCCCCTACCTTTCCTAAAGCCTCCTTGTTCATCTGCTATCCTATTCTCCGTCTTACTCTTAATTCTTTCAATTATAACTCTACCATACACTTTACCAGGTATACTCAACAGACTTATCCCCCTATAATTTTTGCACTCTCTTTTATCCCCTTTGCCTTTATACAAAGGAACTATGCATGCTCTCTGCCAGTCCCTAGGTACCTTACCCTCTTCCATACATTTATTAAATAATTGCACCAACCACTCCAAAACTATATCCCCACCTGCTTTTAACATTTCTATCTTTATCCCATCAATCCCGGCTGCCTTACCCCCTTTCATTTTACCTACTGCCTCACGAACTTCCCCCACACTCACAACTGGCTCTTCCTCACTCCTACAAGATGTTATTCCTCCTTGCCCTATACACGAAATCACAGCTTCCCTATCTTCATCAACATTTAACAGTTCCTCAAAATATTCCCTCCCCTCCATCTTCCCAATACCTCTAACTCTCCATTTAATAACTCTCCTCTCCTATTTTTAACTGACAAATCCATTTGTTCTCTAGGCTTTCTTAACTTGTTAATCTCACTCCAAAACTTTTTCTTATTTTCAACAAAATTTGTTGATAACATCTCACCCACTCTCTCATTTGCTCTCTTTTTACATTGCTTCACCACTCTCCTAACCTCTCTCTTTTTCTCCATATACTCTTCCCTCCTTGCATCACTTCTACTTTGTAAAAACTTCTCATATGCTAACTTTTTCTCCCTTACTACTCTCTTTACATCATCATTCCACCAATCGCTCCTCTTCCCTCCTGCACCCACTTTCCTGTAACCACAAACTTCTGCTGAACACTCTAACACTACATTTTTAAACCTACCCCATACCTCTTCGACCCCATTGCCTATGCTCTCGTTAGCCCATCTATCCTCCAATAGCTGTTTATATCTTACCCTAACTGCCTCCTCTTTTAGTTTATAAACCTTCACCTCTCTCTTCCCTGATGCTTCTATTCTCCTTGTATCCCATCTACCTTTTACTCTCAGTGTAGCTACAACTAGAAAGTGATCTGATATATCTGTGGCCCCTCTATAAGCATGTACATCCTGAAGTCTACTCAACAGTCTTTTATCTACCAATACATAATCCAACAAACTACTGTCATTTTGCCCTACATCATATCTTGTATACTTATTTATCCTCTTTTTCTTAAAATATGTATTACCTATAACTAAACCCCTTTCTATACAAAGTTCAATCAAAGGGCTCCCATTATCGTTTACACCTGGCACCCCAAACTTACCTACCACACCCTCTCTAAAAGTTTCTCCTACTTTAGCATTCAGGTCCCCTACCACAATTACTCTCTCACTTGGTTCAAAGGCTCCTATACATTCACTTAACATCTCCCAAAATCTCTCTCTCTCCTCTGTATTCCTCTCTTCTCCAGGTGCATACACGCTTATTATGACCCACTTCTCGCATCCAACCTTTACTTTAATCCACATAATTCTTGAATTTACACATTCATATTCTCTTTTCTCCTTCCATAACTGATCATTTAACATTACTGCTACCCCTTCCTTTGCTCTAACTCTCTCAGATACTCCAGATTTAATCCCATTTATTTCCCCCCACTGAAACTCTCCTACCCCCTTCAGCTTTGTTTCGCTTAGGGCCAGGACATCCAACTTCTTTTCATTCATAACATCAGCAATCATCTGTTTCTTGTCATCCGCACTACATCCATGCACATTTAAGCATCCCAGTTTTATAAAGTTTTTCTTGTTCTCTTTTTTAGTAAATGTCTACAGGAGAAGGGGTTACTAGCCCATTGCTCCCGGCATTTTAGTCGCCTCATACGACACGCATGGCTTACGGAGGAAAGATTCTTTTCCACTTCCCCATGGACAATAGAAGAAATAAAGAAGAACAAGAGCTATTTAGAAAAAGGAGAAAAACCTAGATGTATGTATATATATATGCATGTGCGTGTCTGTGAAGTGTGACCAAAGTGTAAGTAGGAGTAGCAAGATATCCCTGTTATCTAGCGTGTTTATGAGATAGAAAAAGAAACCAGCAATCCTACCATCATGCAAAACAGTTACAGGTTTTTGTTTCACAGTCATCTGGCAGGACGGTAGTACTTCCCTGGGTGGTTGCTGTCTACCAACCTACTACCTAATAAAATTCTATTCTTGAAAATAATAGTATTTAGAATGTAATGGAAGTGGAGGTTGAAGGCAGTGGAGATGTCATGTCTGAGAACAGTGTGTGTTGTAAATATTGCATATAGAATTCGGAGCATAGATTTTAGAAGATGGAGTTGGGGTTATCAGGGGTGTAATTCAAATGGCTGAGGAGAGGTGGTTGAGATGGTGGTCAAGAGTTAATGAAGCAGAATAGATGACTAAGAGGGTGCAATATGGGGTGGATGGAAGGAGGGAGTAAGGTGTCATTCCAAGGAAGTTTGTAGAAGCGAAGTAGATGGGGTTTTGAGAATTAGGGGGCCTGAACATCTAGCAGGCTTGTGTGAATGCATTAGATTGGAGTAAAGGGAGATGAGTGCTTTTTTAATGGCTTCGAATGCAATTTTACCATGAGCAAGGTAACATTTGTGAAGGAATTTGAGAAAACTGATTAATTGGTCTTGAGTTCTGAAAGTAGGTAGTATAATGCCTGAAAAGGGGGATTGAGGATGTTGTGTTTTTTTTTTTCCAACACGTCGGTTGTCTCCCACCTAGGCAGGGTGACCCAAAAAGAGAAAAAATCCCCCCCAAAAAATACTTTCACCATCATTCAAAACTTTCACCTCACTCATGCATATGAGGTTCATTTGATTTGTGATGTCTGCACACTAGTAAGACAGCTATTGAGTTTTTTTTGTAAGGAGGGTGGAATCACCCTACGTCCACGGAAGACAGCTAGCATGTTGTGTGTACAATAACTTATTTTCACTTGTGGAAGGGCGAGTTTCAGCTCCTCACTTCATCTTTCAATTAAATCTTGGCCGACTAGTGTGAATTAGCATTGTTGTACTGTATTTACTGTTGAATCCCTGTATCTTTGTGTAATTGCTTATTTGACTATGCATACTCACCTTTAATGTACCAAATTTTTGTTTTGTTTTTGACATTTAACAAATATTATTTTTATCAACATTGGTTAATATTTTAAGCAGTAAGTGCTGTTATAGTTATGGTATAGGAATTGTTCTTCTGGATGAAGTGGTAAAGTGGATGAAGCAGATAGTGCATGTTGGCTGATAGAGCACATAGTGCTGATAATGATGTACAGTACATTGGGTGAAAGGCACTCGCCATAATTCAGTGTCCAAAGTAATACCCTACCCTGGTAGGTTTGTTAGTGAGACAAAAAGCTGGATGTCTCAAGATTTCCTAAGGTTACTTACTGGCAGGATCTTAAGGGCCTTCCAGGCTTGTGAGATGGATAGTTTTGTGTCCGTAGTACCCCTGTGTCGTGTGAGCTTGAGAGCCGAGATTATTGTCCATTTTTGCCTTTTGACGAATTAATATTGGCAGGAGTAAGTTGCTGACATGAAACCATTGCAGAATTCATTGGATTACATATGGCAGATCATCAAACTATGGAAATAGTAGAAGCCACTGATGTGTGTTAGTGTCCAGTGAGGACCTGGTTCTCTTGGTTCTTTGAGGGAAACATCATAAAATGCCCACTAATGTTAACTGTAATAATGTACCTAGAATTACTCTGTTATCATTTATTTGAATCTTTTATGCAGTGTGATGCAAAGTTTTCATGCAAGACTGCCGCTTGCCACACCATGAAATCTGTTGTTCATTGGCTTCATGCCTGTGAGGTACGTACCCTTCTTTGATCACTGGTCAGGATATTACCCAGACTTGAACATAATTGAGAATCTCTGGGCTGTAATACAGACAGATCTACTGGGTAAAGGACATCTGCCCAATCCCACAGCTTAAAGACATCATCCACAAGTCATGGGGGAATTTATCCAATGAAACCCTGAAGAATGTGTGTTAAACACTTCCTGGTCAGTTGAAGGATGTCCTTAAAAGCAAAGGACAATCTTTTGTGGGCATGGTTTTAGTAGGGACCATCTTACTTTATTGATGAGCACTGTAGATATAGAAACAATTAGTTGGCATTAGATAATTGTGAAATGAAGTTTTGTTTATAGAACCTAGTCAAAGTAGATAGGACAAAGATTTTTCTGGGAAAAGTTTTTCCATGACTGTTTACAGATTATTCACCCTTCAAGGGTATTTTGTTACTGGTGAAGGCTTTTGATCTAGAGAATTGGAGCTACCCTCTCCTTTGGATCAAACTTGATTACCTCCCATTCTCAAGCACCATATGACTTACAGGTTTAGTGCTTTACATGAATGTATAAATAACACAGATAGTTCAGTTGTAAATTCATTGGCAGTATCAGTGTAAATGTACTTGCAGTGGGAGCAATTATCTTGGGATAATGAATTAGGACTACTGTGTGGTGATCCCTTGATATTTAATTGGGATGGAAAACCTATTTCTGGTACAGCAGCAAATGCTTAACAACTTAACTGATCAAAGATGCTCATCAAGAGAGACTGTTGTTTCCTGATGAACAACCACCACCATTATCTCAGTCAAGTACAACTATTAAGATCATTGTTGAAGTACTATTAAGAATTTAGGTTGCAGTAAAGGAAAGCTGCTAAAACTTTAAATTTAGACATTTTTAAAGCCAGATTTTTATAGTTTGCAGATAAAATGTATTTTTTTTTCTAACAAGTCGGCCGTCTCCCACTGAGGCAGGGTGACCCAAAAAGAAAGAAAATCCCCAAAAAGAAAATACTTTCATCATTCAACACTTTCACCTCACTCACACACAATCACTGTTTTTAGAGAGGTGCTCAGAATACAACAATTTAGAAGTATATACGTATAAAGATACACACATCCCTCCAAACTGCCAATATCCTAAAACCCTCCTTTAAAGTGCAGGCATTGTACTTCCCATTTCCAGGACTCAAGTCCAGCTATATAAAATAACCGGTTTCCCTGAATCCCTTCACTAAATATTACCATGCTCACACTCCAACAGCTCGTCAGGTCCCAAATACCATTTGTCTCCATTCACTCCTATCTAACATACTCACGCACGCTTGCTGGAAGTCCAAGATCCTCACCCACGAAACCCTCCTTGTGATTGCCATGTAGCGATAAATGATCCACGTGGGTTCAGTACTTTCCATAACTAACACACTACTGCTTCCTGAGGCAGAAATGCTGCAGTTAGAAGTCATTTGAGTTGTGATGTTTGTGCAGGTCTGGTAAACACAACTGGATAATGAGCAGTAGTGAATGTTTCCTTGTTACAGTACCTTAGTGGGAAATAGTTGGTGCAGTAAAAAGAAAAAATTGGAGTTTCAAAAGGGTTGCCTTTTTCCCCACCGAGGCTCTATTTATTGTGACATATTTTTTCTCTGGCTGATAAGTGTGCATTCTGTAGCATTTCCATTATTTGTATCTTTTTTTTATACTTTATATCATGGATATTTATCAAGAAGTCATCAACATTTTAACACTTTTTTGCCAAATGTTGTTAAAGAAAATGACAAATACTGTACAGTACTTCTCATATCCCATCGAGGAGGTAACCTTGAGATTGGTGAAGACCTTTTGACTGAAGGAACTGGAATGATATTACACTTTCTCAGATCAAACCTGATTACCTACATCTTTCCCGTTCCCAGGAGTGGTGCTAGAATACAGCCCCTCCTCACTCAATGACAGAGTTCCGTTCCCAAGACCACATCGGTAAATTAATTTGTCACTAAGCAAGGAGCATACTATAATGGTTGTGGGTTTGTGTCAACCATCTTTGATATTGTTTTAATGTCATCTTTGCACCATTTATAACATTTTTAACATACTATTTTTAAATGTTTATACAGTAGTGTACTGCATATTGTAATAAGCAGAATAGAGGAAATTACGTAACTCTAATACATATTATTTAGGTGTGCATACAGGTCAGAGAGCCTGTCATAAGTCCGAGTCATCGGTAAACGAGTGTGTCATTAAGTGAGGAGAGGCTGTCTGTATACTAGGGGAATGCTTAGGGGTGGCTGTCTGGTTGGAGAGGGGGGCTAGGAGACTTTTGAAGCAGCAGCATTGTATTTTTAATGGAAGACGGAAGGCTCAGGAAATTTTGGCAGGAGCTGAAGGGCTACCCCAACACCACCACTGCCCAGTCCCAGGTGCTATATTATCCTTATGGGTTTAGCACTTCCCCACAAATATGCTGTATTAATACTCCCAATAAGATACCTATATAATGCCAATCAACATAGAATGAAAAGGATATACCCAATAAATCAGTTTAATAAAGGAGAAAAAAAGGAATTATTTAGTCATACTCCTTATTAGAGGCAAAAAAAAAAGATTAAGTGTTGTATTACTTTCCACCGGTCGTAAGTCGAACTTTACTACTGAATATCAACAAAACATTTTTGTAATGGCTTTATTTTATTGTTTTATTTTGGTATTTCATGTATTACTTTACTTTTTATGTTGTTAGTACTGTATTTTATACTGTAAGGTTTAGGATAAACACTGTGTACAACACAAATAGTTGTTTATTTCCCAGAAATTTGGCATAAAAAACAGGGTCGTAAGTCGAGTGGTCGTAAATCGAGCAGGTCGTAAGTCGGATGGTAGGTGTAACTGGTAATTACCACCACTATCGCAGGAAGTTAGTACTACCACTGGCACAATATCAACAGAAATACAATTTTTCATTTCGTGGCAAGTGCCTCCCCATGAGAACGTTGGTTTAATGACATCTCGAAGTATAATGGTGATGCTTTTCACTTAACTCCATATTCATACATAAAAGGTTAAATGCCAGTAAGGAATGTTCCTTGATGATGGTGAAGGTCTCACCCAAATTATTTGAGTGTTATCATCCCTTTCCTCAGATCATACATGATTATCTTTCACTGCTTAGGTGCTATATGACCCTTACAGGTTTAGCACTTATTGTGAATACCCCTGTATTAAAATATTCACTAAGGCTGTGATGGAAGATTTTATGCAATCTGCTCTGCCATATAACGAAAATAGGAAAATAAGTTGGTAAAAACTGTGTACCTTGCATACATCATTTAAATAAAATTTATTTAAAATTAATAAGTTGAACTTCATTTTCTTAGATTAAACTTTTATCTAAATTGCTGACTGTTCAGTATATTTATTAACTTTTCAGTATAAACTGTTGCGTGACAAGGGTGCACTACACCACTGCAATAATTGTCAGGTCACCCTGACAGTCCAGTACACAGTACAGTATTATATTTTGATCAATGGCCCTGTTCACTGGAGAGCATGGGCTAACTTCATTTCAGACACTGTTTCCAATGCACTGCTAGGCTTACCTTGCCTGCCCTCCTCTCTCTTGACAGTCCCATCTTTGTTATAGACCCAGACTTTGCTATCTTAACTGACACTGATTTGCTTCATCCTCTGTATCCAACCTTCTGCCAATGTTTGTTCCTCGAAACCTCTGTTTCATCTCTCCTCCTAAACTGTACAGCGCTGCACAACCCATATGGGCTTAGCGTTTTCCATGAATGTGATCATAATATCCAGCTGCTGACAAGTTTAACTTTTGTGTGAATATACTAATCACTATAAACTGATTAAGTTGTATTTTCCAGTTGTGTAATATTTGAAAGGGAAAATAATTGTCACTTGAATAATTAAAGTATGTTGAGATTGATTATAGCTTGGTAGTACAGAAATACTTTAAAATCAAACTCTGGTGTTTTGCAAGTTTCTTAAGGTATTTTTATACATTTTCTTTTAAGCATTATTGTTCTGTTGTACTAAATTGTAAGATTGTAATTTAGTATTGTTGTATTATTGTTTAACAAAAGATAATGAATTTTCTTGTTTTTTTGCTTGTCACATTTTAAATAGCAAGTTACTCTTTCTTGTTCAGAATAGTGTATGTGCAACTACAAGTTTCCTGAGTTTACTGTAGTAATTATTGTTTAGAATGTGACAGTTTTAGAATGGTTGTGTTTGAGATTTTTTGGGTATGTATACTAAGATGTGTATATACACCAAAAGGTGTGTGCATTAGTGTTCATATACTGCAGTATATATACCAGTAGATGTGCATCTCATTGAATATACATCAAGCAGTCTTGTATCTCTTGTATGTATGTATGTGTATACATGAGTACATGTATATATTTTTTTTAACACGCTGGCCGCCTTTCAGTAAGGCAGGGTGACCCCCCCCCCCCTAAAAAAAAAAAAAAAAACTGTAACCATCATTCACACTATCACTGTCTTGCCAGAGGCGAGCATATATGACAGTTAAGATGTCCCTCCAAACAGCAGATATCCAAGACAGCTCCTTTAAAGTGCAGACACTATACTTCCCACCTCCAGGACTCAAGTCCAGCTAACCAGTTTCCCTGAATCCCTTCACAAAATATTACCTTGCTTACACTTTAACAGCTTGTCAGGTCCCAAAAACCATTTGTCTCCACTCCTATCTAACATGCTCACACATGCCCTCAAACATGACATCTCCACTCCCTCCAGCCTCCTCCTCCTCCTCCTCCTCATTGCAGCATTTACAACCAAGCTTCACATCCATATAAGAGTGTTGACACCACTATATTCTCATACATTCCCCTCTTTGCCTCCATGGATAACATTCTTTGTCTCCATAGATACCTCAATAGGCCACCCACCTCTTTTCCTTCATCAGTTTATGGTCACTTCATTTTTCATATACCCATCTGGATCGGTCCACTCCCAAATATCAGAACACATTCACTTCCTCCATACTCCCTCCAATCTGATATGCAATCTTTCATTACCTAACTCTTGTTACCCTCATCACCTTGCTCATATCTTTGTTCACTTTCAGCTTTCTTCTTTAGCACACCCTCCCAGATTCTTCCACTAACCTTTGCAACTTCTCTTCAGAATCTCTGAAAAGCACAGTGTCATCAGCAAAAAGTAACTGTGACAACTCCCATGTATTAGATTCTGTATACGTATTTTAATCCCACACCTCTCCCCAACACCCTAGCATTTACTTCCTTTACAACCCCATCTAAAAATATGTTAAATAACCATGGTGACATCACACATCCCTGTCTAAGGCCTACTCTCACTGGAAAGTAATCTCACTTTCTCCTACACAATCTGCCTGGGTGGGAGACAGCCAGCATGATATAAAAAATATATACATATTTTTTTCAATGACCCTGTCGTATCCACCAAGGCAAGGTGACCTAACAAGAAAAACTAAAGTTGCCCTTTTTAAATTTAGTTATGTGTACAGGAGAAGGGGGTTTTCAACACTCACTCTCTCGCTCTCACTCTCTTTCTCTTTCTCTCGCTCATGATCTCTCACTCACGCTCTCGTGCTCTTTCACTCACGCTCGCTCTCTCTCACACTCGTGCTATCTCTCACTCACGCTCTCTCACACTCATGCTATCTCTCACTCACGCTCTCTCACACTCATGCTCTCTCTCTTTCTCTCACACTTTCACTTGCTCTCCCTCACGCTCTCTCTCTCTCATGCTTTCTCTCTCTCTCATGCTTTCTCTCTCTCTCGTGCTTTCTCTCTCTCATGCTGTCTCACTCACGCTCTCTCTCTCTCTCTCTCTCTCTCACGCTCTCTCTCATGCTCTCTCTCTCTCTCTCTCTCTCTCTCTCTCATGCTCTCTCTCTCTCTCATGCTCTCTCTCTCTCTCATGCTCTCTCTCTCTCTCATGCTCTCTCTCTCTCTCACTCTCTTTCTCTCTCTCTCTCATACACACACAAACATATATATATATACACATACATTCACATACTTTAATACCAATTTTAGGGATTCTTGATTCTTGAGGCCTTAATAACCCTATTGCAGTTAATAGACTTTAAAGCTAACAAAATAACTGCTTGAATTAAAACATGCAACGAAGAATCAGAAAATGGCCCATTCTACATTTTTAAGGCCTAAAAAAGTAAATTTTCAGACAGGTAGCATATACATTCACTTTATGGGATGCCTTGATGTTGGTAAAAAGCTCCTAATCCAAGGAATTGGAGCTCTCCTCTTGAATCAAACCTGATTACTTTCCATTCCCCAGGCCCTGTATGGCCCCTACAGGTTTAGTGCTTCCCCATGAATGTAATAATTAGGACATTTATAAAAAATGTCTGGTAAATATATATTTATGGTTCTGTAGTAATTTGGGGAGGTATTGTGTATCTGGACTTCACATTTAGATTTTATTTAATGGATATCTTTGAGCCATTTGTATGCATATGCTTGAAGATGCCTTTGACACTAATGTAGGATTATTTATCATTACATTTTAATTTTACTGCCAATTCATTGACATTCATTTACACTAGTATTCACTAGCAGATATATAAAAAAAATCATATGATCATAGGACTGGATACAACCTTTTGTAAATAGTACTTCTTTTTCATTACAATGCCAATAGCTAAACAGCGCAATGCCTTACATAGAATTTCTTCTGTTTATGTATATTTGGGCTTGTTTCAGTTACCACATTTCTATGTTTTGTACTTAAGAGAGATACAAACATTAATGTATTAACGTGCAAACACCATAACCTTACTCAGAAATGGCCTTAATATTATGAATTTATTGCTTATGGAGCACAGTATACTCAGCTCTTAAGTCTTTTTAAGAAACATCATTTAAAGTGAATGATTGTGGTTGACAGATGCAAGGAGCTAATTACTTTTAATACAACAGTCCTTTATATATGCCTGCTTACCTTGGGTAACTGTTGTCATCACAATAAAATTGAGTGTAATTGGCAGCGTTCCTTATTTCTGACCATCTTTGTGCTGCATGATGACCCATATAGGTATGGTACTTTTTGCAAATATAATAGTTTTTATCATTTTATACGTTTGATTTCGAGTAGAAAAAACTCAGTGCAAGGATGGTGATTTATATTTTAAAGAGAAAGATGGATCACTTCCTGCAAAGTGTGCCAGATTGGCCATTGTGGGATAGCTGTGTAGGCCTGCAGGGTTTAGCACTTTATTGTGAATTCTATAATAATATGTATGCCTGCAGTTCACTGGCAGTAATAGCTTGAGTGAATAGGCAGTCAAATTGGAAGTTTAGAATAATAATAATAATAATAATATTTATTTCTACAATTACATGATACAACTTATACAGTTTAGTTCCATATCTGGGTGCAAGAGTAAAAAAGCCCTTGTAACCAGTCACAGATTTATACTGTATTTAAATTATTTGGTTAGCTAAGACAAGATATTCTGCACTCAACTATGCATACATTATTATTATTATTATAATCAAAGGGGGAAGCGCTAAACCCAGTGGATTATACAGCGCCTGGGGGGTGGGATGTGGAAGGCATTCAGGCTTAATTCGGGGAACTGGAGCACAGATCCAATTCCCTAAATCAAGAGAACTATGCATACAAGTTGATGGGTTATGATTAAGTTAGCTTGCACATGCCAGCAAATGTTTTGGTTAACCTAAGTAATAGCACATGATAATGCACTACAAAACTAGAAGGCATTACACCTCTAGATTGCCCCACATAGGTGCTGAAACAGGTTACCTGTTTTCTACTTGTCATGGATTCTGAGGGGTCAGCCTAATCCTTGATTAGTCCTGATTGATAGCTTAAGCATACATATTAGTTGCTAGTAATGTGCAGTAAAGTGTAAGCACCACAATGCTGCTGATAATTAACTGCTATGAGAAACTTGTCAGGCTCTCTCTTGAAGACTTAAAGATCTTGAAAATGGTATAAAATACGGACAAGTTCGTCAGTAAAACATATGTTCAACAGTTGGGTATCTGTATTGTTGAAACATTCTGGCTACATTGTAGGCTTCTTCAGTCAGATACAGAGAAGGGATAGTAGGCAGCAGTAGTGGCGAAGCAAAAATGATGTAATCAGTCCATCAAGCTTGAAGAAATAGTTTGTGGTGATCAGTCCCTCAGCCTGGAGAAGAGTTCAGCTCCATAGTCTGGAAATATAAACACATACGCAGTATAATGTGATCTTTTATTGACAATGTTTCGCCCACACAGTATGCTTTTTCAAGTCACAAACAGATCTGTTTGTGACTTGAAAAAGCCCACTGTGTGGGCGAAACATTGTCAATAAAGGATCACATTATACTGCATATGTGTTTATATTTCCATTGTGTCGGTATTTTATACTATTTATCCTTCATAGTCTGGAACAATGAGAATAATTCAGCTTCACATTAATGTTGAGGCTGTCTTGATCAAAGGAACTGAACCTGCACTCCAGTTCTTTGAATCAAGCCTAAGATAAGATAAGATTTCGTTCGGATTTTTAACCCCGGAGGGTTAGCCACCCAGGATAACCCAAGAAAGTCAGTGCATCATCGAGGACTGTCTAACTTATTTCCATTGGGGTCCTTAATCTTGTCCCCCAGGATGCGACCCACACCAGTCGACTAACACCCAGGTACCTATTTGCTGCTAGGTGAACAGGACAACAGGTGTAAGGAAACGTGTCGAAATGTTTCCACCCGCCGGGAATCGAACCCGGGCCCTCCGTGTGTGAAGCGGGAGCTTTAGCCACCAGGCCACCGGGCCACCTAAATGCCTTACATTCACCTAGGTGCTATGACTCCCTATGGATTTAGTGGTCTCCCCATAAATGTAAAATTGAAGAAATTATTAAATAATACAATTTCCATACAATAAAGTGTGAATGCCTCATCCAGCAGGTGTCAAGCCTTCAGCATAGATAACTTGAGAATACAACTTATAAGCAACTCTGGAGTAATCTGGGATATTAGTCTATGAAATAGCTAGGAATTCCCCTCCGATTGGCTTTAAACTTTCAAAGCTGATATAGCTTAGTGGACAGTAATGAGGGGATTTTGATCCAATGAATTGGGCCTATCCTCCCCTTGAACCTGGTTGTCTTAAATTCTCCCAGGTGCTGTATGATACCCTCTGGGTCTAGTGCAGAGCTCTGCAAACCTTTTTGGGTATTACCCCAAAACAAATTTATGTATAGCAAAATTACCTACTAGACTTGAAAGTCCACAGAATCTGGAAAAAATGCAAGGAGCATTCAAATTTAAAATAGTTTATTGAATCCAACTGTATGGAGAATAGTCATACATGCTGAGAAATATGTGTATTATATGCAATAAAGCAACTTAAAATAAAACAAAATTAACAAAATAATATGAAAGAAAAATAATTTTTTGTGCAATTTTACTATGTTTAGTGAGCCTTCATTATCCCCCCACTCCCCAAGATTTTAATTTTTACCCCTAGGCTTTAGCACTTTCCCATGATTATAATTTGCTTACTTTTTTGATGAGGGGCTCTTGATAAAAGGACCTGGGCCCCAATTACCTTCCTTGGATTGAACTTTATTGTCTCCCATTCCCCCAGGAGCTATATGATCCCTATGGGTTTGGCACTCCCTTTTAAATGCAATAACTCATACATTTTAATTCAAAATTAATAATTTTATTTTTTAAAACATTATACTTCCACAAATATAAAATTTATGAAACCCAAAGTATGCAAAGGTCAGGTTGACATTTTATTATCAAGGACCCCATGGAAATAAGCCACTGTCTGACTTTTTTGGATTACCCTAGGTTAGCCATCCTGTGTGGTGGAGTAACATAACATCGTGTGTACTGGATTATAACAAAAAAAAAACCATCTGGAGTATAACAAGAAAACCATCGTGGGTGCTGGAGTATAACAAGAAAACCATCGTGTGAGCTGGAGTATAACAAGAAAACCATTGTGTGAGCTGGAGTATAACAAGAAAACCATCGTGTGTGCTGGAGTATAACAAGAAAACCATCGTGTGTGCTGGAGTATAACAAGAAAACCATCGTGTGAGCTGGAGTATAACAAGAAAACCATTGTGTGAGCTGGAGTATAACAAGAAAACCATCGTGTGTGCTGGAGTATAACAAGAAAACCATCGTGTGTGCTGGAGTATAACAAGAAAACCATCGTGTGTGCTGGAGTATAACAAGAAAACCATCGTGTGTGCTGGAGTATAACAAGAAAACCATCGTGTGAGCTGGAGTATAACAAGAAAACCATTGTGTGAGCTGGAGTATAACAAGAAAACCATCGTGTGTGCTGGAGTATAACAAGAAAACCATCGTGTGTGCTGGAGTATAACAAGAAAACCATCGTGTGTGCTGGAGTATAACAAGAAAACCATCGTGTGATGCTGGAGTATAACAAGAAAACCATCGTGTGAGCTGGAGTATAACAAGAAAACCATCGTGTGTGCTGGAGTATAACAAGAAAACCATCGTGTGTGCTGGAGTATAACAAGAAAACCATCGTGTGTGCTGGAGTATAACAAGAAAACCATCGTGTGTGCTGGAGTATAACAAGAAAACCATCGTGTGTGCTGGAGTATAACAAGAAAACCATCGTGTGTGCTGGAGTATAACAAGAAAACCATCGTGTGTGCTGGAGTATAACAAGAAAACCATCGTGTGAGCTGGAGTATAACAAGAAAACCATTGTGTGAGCTGGAGTATAACAAGAAAACCATCGCTGGAGTATAACAAGAAAACCATCGTGTGTGCTGGAGTATAACAAGAAAACCATCGTGTGTGCTGGAGTATAACAAGAAAACCATCGTGTGTGCTGGAGTATAACAAGAAAACCATCGTGTGTGCTGGAGTATAACAAGAAAACCATCGTGTGTGCTGGAGTATAACAAGAAAACCATCGTGTGAGCTGGAGTATAACAAGAAAACCATTGTGTGAGCTGGAGTATAACAAGAAAACCATCGTGTGTGCTGGAGTATAACAAGAAAACCATCGTGTGTGCTGGAGTATAACAAGAAAACCATCGTGTGTGCTGGAGTATAACAAGAAAACCATCGTGTGTGCTGGAGTATAACAAGAAAACCATCGTGTGTGCTGGAGTATAACAAGAAAACCATCGTGTGTGCTGGAGTATAACAAGAAAACCATTGTGTGAGCTGGAGTATAACAAGAAAACCATCGTGTGTGCTGGAGTATAACAAGAAAACCATCGTGTGTGCTGGAGTATAACAAGAAAACCATCGTGTGTGCTGGAGTATAACAAGAAAACCATCGTGTGAGCTGGAGTATAACAAGAAAACCATCGTGTGTGCTGGAGTATAACAAGAAAACCATCGTGTGTGCTGGAGTATAACAAGAAAACCATCGTGTGTGCTGGAGTATAACAAGAAAACCATCGTGTGTGCTGGAGTATAACAAGAAAACCATCGTGTGAGCTGGAGTATAACAAGAAAACCATTGTGTGAGCTGGAGTATAACAAGAAAACCATCGTGTGTGCTGGAGTATAACAAGAAAACCATCGTGTGTGCTGGAGTATAACAAGAAAACCATCGTGTGTGCTGGAGTATAACAAGAAAACCATCGTGTGTGCTGGAGTATAACAAGAAAACCATCGTGTGTGCTGGAGTATAACAAGAAAACCATCGTGTGTGCTGGAGTATAACAAGAAAACCATCGTGTGTGCTGGAGTATAACAAGAAAACCATCGTGTGTGCTGGAGTATAACAAGAAAACCATCGTGTGTGCTGGAGTATAACAAGAAAACCATCGTGTGTGCTGGAGTATAACAAGAAAACCATCGTGTGTGCTGGAGTATAACAAGAAAACAAGAAAACCATCATGTGTGCTGGAGTATAACAAGAAAACCATCGTGTGTGCTGGAGTATAACAAGAAAACCATCGTGTGTGCTGGAGTATAACAAGAAAACCATCGTGTGTGCTGGAGTATAACAAGAAAACCATCGTGTGTGCTGGAGTATAACAAGAAAACCATCGTGTGTGCTGGAGTATAACAAGAAAACCATCGTGTGAGCTGGAGTATAACAAGAAAACCATCGTGTGTGCTGGAGTATAACAAGAAAACCATCGTGTGTGCTGGAGTATAACAAGAAAACCATCGTGTGTGCTGGAGTATAACAAGAAAACCATCGTGTGTGCTGGAGTATAACAAGAAAACCATCGTGTGTGCTGGAGTATAACAAGAAAACCATCGTGTGAGCTGGAGTATAACAAGAAAACCATCGTGTGTGCTGGAGTATAACAAGAAAACCATCGTGTGTGCTGGAGTATAACAAGAAAACCATCGTGTGTGCTGGAGTATAACAAGAAAACCATCGTGTGTGCTGGAGTATAACAAGAAAACCATCGTGTGTGCTGGAGTATAACAAGAAAACCATCGTGTGAGCTGGAGTATAACAAGAAAACCATTGTGTGAGCTGGAGTATAACAAGAAAACCATCGTGTGTGCTGGAGTATAACAAGAAAACCATCGTGTGTGCTGGAGTATAACAAGAAAACCATCGTGTGTGCTGGAGTATAACAAGAAAACCATCGTGTGTGCTGGAGTATAACAAGAAAACCATCGTGTGTGCTGGAGTATAACAAGAAAACCATCGTGTGAGCTGGAGTATAACAAGAAAACCACGTGTGAGCATAACAAGAAAACCATCGTGTGAGCTGGAGTATAACAAGAAAACCATCGTGTGTGCTGGAGTATAACAAGAAAACCATCGTGTGTGCTGGAGTATAACAAGAAAACCATCGTGTGTGCTGGAGTATAACAAGAAAACCATCGTGTGTGCTGGAGTATAACAAGAAAACCATCGTGTGTGCTGGAGTATAACAAGAAAACCATCGTGTGTGCTGGAGTATAACAAGAAAACCATCGTGTGTGCTGGAGTATAACAAGAAAACCATCGTGTGAGCTGGAGTATAACAAGAAAACCATTGTGTGAGCTGGAGTATAACAAGAAAACCATCGTGTGTGCTGGAGTATAACAAGAAAACCATCGTGTGTGCTGGAGTATAACAAGAAAACCATCGTGTGTGCTGGAGTATAACAAGAAAACCATCGTGTGTGCTGGAGTATAACAAGAAAACCATTGTGTGAGCTGGAGTATAACAAGAAAACCATCGTGTGAGCTGGAGTATAACAAGAAAACCATTGTGTGAGCTGGAGTATAACAAGAAAACCATCGTGTGAGCTGGAGTATAACAAGAAAACCATCGTGTGTGCTGGAGTATAACAAGAAAACCCATCGTGTGTGCTGGAGTATAACAAGAAAACCATCGTGTGTGCTGGAGTATAACAAGAAAACCATCGTGTGAGCTGGAGTATAACAAGAAAACCATTGTGTGAGCTGGAGTATAACAAGAAAACCATCGTGTGTGCTGGAGTATAACAAGAAAACCATCGTGTGTGCTGGAGTATAACAAGAAAACCATCGTGTGTGCTGGAGTATAACAAGAAAACCATCGTGTGTGCTGGAGTATAACAAGAAAACCATCGTGTGTGCTGGAGTATAACAAGAAAACCATCGTGTGTGCTGGAGTATAACAAGAAAACCATCGTGTGTGAGCTGGAGTATAACAAGAAAACCATCGTGTGTGCTGGAGTATAACAAGAAAACCATCGTGTGAGCTGGAGTATAACAAGAAAACCATCGTGTGTGCTGGAGTATAACAAGAAAACCATCGTGTGTGCTGGAGTATAACAAGAAAACCATCGTGTGTGCTGGAGTATAACAAGAAAACCATCGTGTGTGCTGGAGTATAACAAGAAAACCATCGTGTGTGCTGGAGTATAACAAGAAAACCATCGTGTGTGCTGGAGTATAACAAGAAAACCATCGTGTGAGCTGGAGTATAACAAGAAAACCATCGTGTGTGCTGGAGTATAACAAGAAAACCATCGTGTGTGCTGGAGTATAACAAGAAAACCATCGTGTGTGCTGGAGTATAACAAGAAAACCATCGTGTGTGCTGGAGTATAACAAGAAAACCATCGTGTGAGCTGGAGTATAACAAGAAAACCATCGTGTGTGCTGGAGTATAACAAGAAAACCATCGTGTGTGCTGGAGTATAACAAGAAAACCATCGTGTGTGCTGGAGTATAACAAGAAAACCATCGTGTGTGCTGGAGTATAACAAGAAAACCATCGTGTGAGCTGGAGTATAACAAGAAAACCATCGTGTGAGCTGGAGTATAACAAGAAAACCATCGTGTGAGCTGGAGTATAACAAGAAAACCATCGTGTGTGCTGGAGTATAACAAGAAAACCATCGTGTGTGCTGGAGTATAACAAGAAAACCATCGTGTGTGCTGGAGTATAACAAGAAAACCATCGTGTGTGCTGGAGTATAACAAGAAAACCATCGTGTGAGCTGGAGTATAACAAGAAAACCATCGTGTGTGAGCTGGAGTATAACAAGAAAACCATCGTGTGTGCTGGAGTATAACAAGAAAACCATCGTGTGTGCTGGAGTATAACAAGAAAACCATCGTGTGTGCTGGAGTATAACAAGAAAACCATCGTGTGTGCTGGAGTATAACAAGAAAACCATCGTGTGAGCTGGAGTATAACAAGAAAACCATTGTGTGAGCTGGAGTATAACAAGAAAACCATCGTGTGTGCTGGAGTATAACAAGAAAACCATCGTGTGTGCTGGAGTATAACAAGAAAACCATCGTGTGTGCTGGAGTATAACAAGAAAACCATCGTGTGTGCTGGAGTATAACAAGAAAACCATCGTGTGTGCTGGAGTATAACAAGAAAACCATCGTGTGTGCTGGAGTATAACAAGAAAACCATCGTGTGAGCTGGAGTATAACAAGAAAACCATCGTGTGAGCTGGAGTATAACAAGAAAACCATGTATGTGCTGTAGTATAACAAGAAAACCATCGTGTGTGCTGGAGTATAACAAGAAAACCATCGTGTGTGCTGGAGTATAACAAGAAAACCATCGTGTGTGCTGGAGTATAACAAGAAAACCATCGTGTGAAAACGATCGTGTGTGCTGGAGTATAACAAGAAAACCATCGTGTGTGCTGGAGTATAACAAGAAAACCATCGTGTGAGCTGGAGTATAACAAGAAAACCATCGTGTGTGCTGGAGTATAACAAGAAAACCATCGTGTGTGCTGGAGTATAACAAGAAAACCATCGTGTGTGCTGGAGTATAACAAGAAAACCATCGTGTGTGCTGGAGTATAACAAGAAAACCATCGTGTGTGCTGGAGTATAACAAGAAAACCATCGTGTGAGCTGGAGTATAACAAGAAAACCATCGTGTGAGCTGGAGTATAACAAGAAAACCATCGTGTGAGCTGGAGTATAACAAGAAAACCATCGTGTGTGCTGGAGTATAACAAGAAAACCATCGTGTGTGCTGGAGTATAACAAGAAAACCATCGTGTGTGCTGGAGTATAACAAGAAAACCATCGTGTGAGCTGGAGTATAACAAGAAAACCATTGTGTGAGCTGGAGTATAACAAGAAAACCATCGTGTGTGCTGGAGTATAACAAGAAAACCATCGTGTGTGCTGGAGTATAACAAGAAAACCATCGTGTGTGCTGGAGTATAACAAGAAAACCATCGTGTGTGCTGGAGTATAACAAGAAAACCATCGTGTGAGCTGGAGTATAACAAGAAAACCATTGTGTGAGCTGGAGTATAACAAGAAAACCATCGTGTGTGCTGGAGTATAACAAGAAAACCATCGTGTGTGCTGGAGTATAACAAGAAAACCATCGTGTGTGCTGGAGTATAACAAGAAAACCATCGTGTGTGCTGGAGTATAACAAGAAAACCATCGTGTGAGCTGGAGTATAACAAGAAAACCATCGTGTGTGCTGGAGTATAACAAGAAAACCATCGTGTGTGCTGGAGTATAACAAGAAAACCATCGTGTGTGCTGGAGTATAACAAGAAAACCATCGTGTGTGCTGGAGTATAACAAGAAAACCATCGTGTGTGCTGGAGTATAACAAGAAAACCATCGTGTGTGCTGGAGTATAACAAGAAAACCATCGTGTGTGCTGGAGTATAACAAGAAAACCATCGTGTGTGCTGGAGTATAACAAGAAAACCATCGTGTGTGCTGGAGTATAACAAGAAAACCATCGTGTGTGCTGGAGTATAACAAGAAAACCATCGTGTGAGCTGGAGTATAACAAGAAAACCATCGTGTGAGCTGGAGTATAACAAGAAAACCATCGTGTGAGCTGGAGTATAACAAGAAAACCATCGTGTGTGCTGGAGTATAACAAGAAAACCATCGTGTGTGCTGGAGTATAACAAGAAAACCATCGTGTGTGCTGGAGTATAACAAGAAAACCATCGTGTGTGCTGGAGTATAACAAGAAAACCATCGTGTGAGCTGGAGTATAACAAGAAAACCATTGTGTGAGCTGGAGTATAACAAGAAAACCATAGTGTGAGCTGGAGTATAACAAGAAAACCATCGTGTGTGCTGGAGTATAACAAGAAAACCATCGTGTGTGCTGGAGTATAAAAGAAAACCATACTGTGAGCTGGAGTATAACAAGAAAACCATCGTGTGTGCTGGAGTATAACAAGAAAACCATCGTGTGTGCTGGAGTATAACAAGAAAACCATCGTGTTAGCTGAAGTATAACAAGAAAACCATCGTGTGAGCTGGAGTATAACAAGAAAACCATCGTGTGAGCTGGAGTATAACAAGAAAACCATCGTGTGTGCTGGAGTATAACAAGAAAACCATCGTGTGTGCTGGAGTATAACAAGAAAACCATCGTGTGTGCTGGAGTATAACAAGAAAACCATCGTGTGTGCTGGAGTATAACAAGAAAACCATCGTGTGAGCTGGAGTATAACAAGAAAACCATTGTGTGAGCTGGAGTATAACAAGAAAACCATCGTGTGTGCTGGAGTATAACAAGAAAACCATCGTGTGTGCTGGAGTATAACAAGAAAACCATCGTGTGAGCTGGAGTATAACAAGAAAACCATCGTGTGTGCTGGAGTATAACAAGAAAACCATCGTGTGTGCTGGAGTATAACAAGAAAACCATCGTGTGTGCTGGAGTATAACAAGAAAACCATCGTGTGAGCTGGAGTATAACAAGAAAACCATCGTGTGTGCTGGAGTATAACAAGAAAACCATCGTGTGTGCTGGAGTATAACAAGAAAACCATCGTGTGTGCTGGAGTATAACAAGAAAACCATCGTGTGTGCTGGAGTATAACAAGAAAACCATTGTGTGAGCTGGAGTATAACAAGAAAACCATCGTGTGAGCTGGAGTATAACAAGAAAACCATTGTGTGAGCTGGAGTATAACAAGAAAACCATCGTGTGAGCTGGAGTATAACAAGAAAACCATCGTGTGTGCTGGAGTATAACAAGAAAACCATCGTGTGAGCTGAAGCATAACAAGAAAACCATCGTGTGTGCTGGAGTATAACAAGAAAACCATCGTGTGAGCTGGAGTATAACAAGAAAACCATCGTGTGTGCTGGAGTATAACAAGAAAACCATCGTGTGTGCTGGAGTATAACAAGAAAACCATCGTGTGAGCTGGAGTATAACAAGAAAACCATCGTGTGAGCTGGAGTATAACAAGAAAACCATCGTGTGAGCTGGAGTATAACAAGAAAACCATCGTGTGTGCTGGAGTATAACAAGAAAACCATCGTGTGTGCTGGAGTATAACAAGAAAACCATCGTGTGTGCTGGAGTATAACAAGAAAACCATCGTGTGTGCTGGAGTATAACAAGAAAACCATCGTGTGTGCTGGAGTATAACAAGAAAACCATCGTGTGAGCTGGAGTATAACAAGAAAACCATTGTGTGAGCTGGAGTATAACAAGAAAACCATCGTGTGTGCTGGAGTATAACAAGAAAACCATCGTGTGTGCTGGAGTATAACAAGAAAACCATCGTGTGAGCTGGAGTATAACAAGAAAACCATCGTGTGTGCTGGAGTATAACAAGAAAACCATCGTGTGTGCTGGAGTATAACAAGAAAACCATCGTGTGTGCTGGAGTATAACAAGAAAACCATCGTGTGAGCTGGAGTATAACAAGAAAACCATCGTGTGAGCTGGAGTATAACAAGAAAACCATCGTGTGAGCTGGAGTATAACAAGAAAACCATCGTGTGTGCTGGAGTATAACAAGAAAACCATCGTGTGTGCTGGAGTATAACAAGAAAACCATCGTGTGTGCTGGAGTATAACAAGAAAACCATTGTGTGAGCTGGAGTATAACAAGAAAACCATCGTGTGAGCTGGAGTATAACAAGAAAACCATTGTGTGAGCTGGAGTATAACAAGAAAACCATCGTGTGAGCTGGAGTATAACAAGAAAACCATCGTGTGAGCTGGAGTATAACAAGAAAACCATCGTGTGTGCTGGAGTATAACAAGAAAACCATCGTGTGTGCTGGAGTATAACAAGAAAACCATCGTGTGTGCTGGAGTATAACAAGAAAACCATCGTGTGAGCTGGAGTATAACAAGAAAACCATTGTGTGAGCTGGAGTATAACAAGAAAACCATCGTGTGTGCTGGAGTATAACAAGAAAACCATCGTGTGTGCTGGAGTATAACAAGAAAACCATCGTGTGTGCTGGAGTATAACAAGAAAACCATCGTGTGTGCTGGAGTATAACAAGAAAACCATCGTGTGTGCTGGAGTATAACAAGAAAACCATCGTGTGTGCTGGAGTATAACAAGAAAACCATCGTGTGAGCTGGAGTATAACAAGAAAACCATCGTGTGTGCTGGAGTATAACAAGAAAACCATCGTGTGAGCTGGAGTATAACAAGAAAACCATCGTGTGTGCTGGAGTATAACAAGAAAACCATTGTGTGAGCTGGAGTATAACAAGAAAACCATCGTGTGAGCTGGAGTATAACAAGAAAACCATTTTGTGAGCTGGAGTATAACAAGAAAATCATCGTGTGAGCTGGAGTATAACAAGAAAACCATCGTGTGTGCTGGAGTATAACAAGAAAACCATTGTGTGAGCTGGAGTATAACAAGAAAACCATCGTGTGAGCTGGAGTATAACAAGAAAACCATCGTGTGTGCTGGAGTATAACAAGAAAACCATCGTGTGTGCTGGAGTATAACAAGAAAACCATCGTGTGTGCTGGAGTATAACAAGAAAACCATTGTGTGAGGTGGAGTATAACAAAAAAACCATCGTGTGAGCTGGAGTATAACAAGAAAACCATTGTGTGAGCTGGAGTATAACAAGAAAACCATCGTGTGAGCTGGAGTATAACAAGAAAACCATCGTGTGTGCTGGAGTATAACAAGAAAACCATCGTGTGAGCTGGAGTATAACAAGAAAACCATTGTGTGAGCTGGAGTATAACAAGAAAACCATCGTGTGAGCTGGAGTATAACAAGAAAACCATCGTGTGTGCTGGAGTATAACAAGAAAACCATCGTGTGTGCTGGAGTATAACAAGAAAACCATCGTGTGAGCTGGAGTATAACAAGAAAACCATCGTGTGTGCTGGAGTATAACAAGAAAACCATCGTGTGAGCTGGAGTATAACAAGAAAACCATCGTGTGTGCTGGAGTATAACAAGAAAACCATCGTGTGAGCTGGAGTATAACAAGAAAACCATCGTGTGAGCTGAAGTATAACAAGAAAACCATCATGTGAGCTGAAGTATAACAAGAAAACCATCTTGTGAGCTGAAGTATAACAAGAAAACCATCGTGTGAGCTGAAGTATAACAAGAAAACCATCGTGTGAGCTGGAGTATAACAAGAAAACCATCGTGTGAGCTGAAGTATAACAAGAAAACCATCGTGTGAGCTGGAGTATAACAAGAAAACCATCGTGTGTGCTGGAGTATAACAAGAAAACCATCGTGTGAGCTGGAGTATAACAAGAAAACCATCGTGTGAGCTGGAGTATAACAAGAAAACCATCGTGTGAGCTGGAGTATAACAAGAAAACCATCGTGTGTGCTGGAGTATAACAAGAAAACCATCGTGCTGGAGTATAACAAGAAAACCATCTGGAGTATAACAAGAAAACCATCGTGTGAGCTGGAGTATAACAAGAAAACCATCGTGTGAGCTGGAGTATAACAGAAAACCATCATGTGAGCTGGAGTATAACAAGAAAACCATCGTGTGAGCTGGAGTATAACAAGAAAACCATCGTGTGTGCTGGAGTATAACAAGAAAACCATCGTGTGTGCTGGAGTATAACAAGAAAATCCATCAAGAAAACCATTGTGTGAGCTGGAGTATAACAAGAAAACCATCGTGTGAGCTGGAGTATAACAGAAAACCATCATGTGAGCTGGAGTATAACAAGAAAACCATCGTGTGAGCTGGAGTATAACAAGAAAACCATCGTGTGTGCTGGAGTATAACAAGAAAACCATCGTGTGTGCTGGAGTATAACAAGAAAACCATCGTGTGTGCTGGAGTATAACAAGAAAACCATCGTGTGAGCTGGAGTATAACAAGAAAACCATCGTGTGAGCTGGAGTATAACAAGAAAACCATCGTGTGAGCTGGAGTATAACAAGAAAACCATCGTGTGTGCTGGAGTATAACAAGAAAACCATCGTGTGAGCTGGAGTATAACAAGAAAACCATCGTGTGAGCTGAAGTATAACAAGAAAACCATCGTGTGTGCTGGAGTATAACAAGAAAACCATCGTGTGTGCTGGAGTATAACAAGAAAACCATCGTGTTAGCTGAAGTATAACAAGAAAACCATCGTGTGAGCTGGAGTATAACAAGAAAACCATCGTGTGAGCTGAAGTATAACAAGAAAACCATCGTGTGTGCTGGAGTATAACAAGAAAACCATCGTGTGTGCTGGAGTATAACAAGAAAACCATCGTGTGAGCTGAAGCATAACAAGAAAACCATCGTGTGTGCTGGAGTATAACAAGAAAACCATCGTGTTAGCTGAAGTATAACAAGAAAACCATCGTGTGAGCTGAAGTATAACAAGAAAACCATTGTGTGAGCTGAAGTATAACAAGAAAACCATCGTGTGAGCTGGAGTATAACAAGAAAACCATCGTGTGAGCTGGAGTATAACAAGAAAACCATTGTGTGAGCTGGAGTATAACAAGAAAACCATCGTGTGAGCTGGAGTATAACAAGAAAACCATCGTGTGTGCTGGAGTATAACAAGAAAACCATCGTGTGAGCTGGAGTATAACAAGAAAACCATCGTGTGAGCTGGAGTATAACAAGAAAACCATCGTGTGAGCTGGAGTATAACAAGAAAACCATCGTGTGAGCTGGAGTATAACAAGAAAACCATCGTGTGAGCTGGAGTATAACAAGAAAACCATCGTGTGTGCTGGAGTATAACAAGAAAACCATCGTGTGTGCTGGAGTATAACAAGAAAACCATCGTGTGTGCTGGAGTATAACAAGAAAACCATCGTGTGAGCTGGAGTATAACAAGAAAACCATCGTGTGAGCTGAAGTATAACAAGAAAACCATCGTGTGAGCTGGAGTATAACAAGAAAACCATCGTGTGAGCTGAAGTATAACAAGAAAACCATCGTGTGTGCTGGAGTATAACAAGAAAACCATCGTGTGTGCTGGAGTATAACAAGAAAACCATCGTGTGAGCTGGAGTATAACAAGAAAACCATCGTGTGAGCTGGAGTATAACAAGAAAACCATCGTGTGAGCTGGAGTATAACAAGAAAACCATCGTGTGTGCTGGAGTATAACAAGAAAACCATCGTGTGTGCTGGAGTATAACAAGAAAACCATCGTGTGAGCTGAAGTATAACAAGAAAACCATCGTGTGAGCTGGGGTATAACAAGAAAACCATCGTGTGTGCTGGAGTATAACAAGAAAACCATCGTGTTAGCTGAAGTATAACAAGAAAACCATCGTGTGAGCTGAAGTATAACAAGAAAACCATCGTGTGAGCTGAAGTATAACAAGAAAACCATCGTGTGAGCTGAAGTATAACAAGAAAACCATCATGTGAGCTGGAGTATAACAAGAAAACCATTGTACAAGAAAACCATCGTGTGAGCTGGAGTATAACAAGAAAACCATCGTGTGTGCTGGAGTATAACAAGAAAACCATCGTGTTAGCTGAAGTATAACAAGAAAACCATCGTGTGAGCTGGAGTATAACAAGAAAACCATTGTGTGAGCTGGAGTATAACAAGAAAACCATCGTGTGAGCTGGAGTATAACAAGAAAACCATCGTGTGTGCTGGAGTATAACAAGAAAACCATCGTGTGTGCTGGAGTATAACAAGAAAACCATCGTGTGTGCTGGAGTATAACAAGAAAACCATCGTGTGTGCTGGAGTATAACAAGAAAACCATCGTGTGAGCTGAAGTATAACAAGAAAACCATCGTGTGAGCTGAAGTATAACAAGAAAACCATCGTGTGAGCTGAAGTATAACAAGAAAACCATCGTGTGAGCTGGAGTATAACAAGAAAACCATCGTGTGTGCTGGAGTATAACAAGAAAACCATCGTGTGTGCTGGAGTATAACAAGAAAACCATCGTGTGTGCTGGAGTATAACAAGAAAACCATCGTGTGAGCTGAAGTATAATCGTGTGAGCTGGAGTATAACAAGAAAACCATCGTGTGAGCTGAAGTATAACAAGAAAACCATCGTGTGTGCTGGAGTATAACAAGAAAACCATCGTGTGTGCTGGAGTATAACAAGAAAACCATCGTGTGAGCTGAAGTATAACAAGAAAACCATCGTGTGAGCTGGGGTATAACAAGAAAACCATCGTGTGTGCTGGAGTATAACAAGAAAACCATCGTGTTAGCTGAAGTATAACAAGAAAACCATCGTGTGAGCTGAAGTATAACAAGAAAACCATCGTGTGAGCTGGAGTATAACAAGAAAACCATCTTGTGAGCTGAAGTATAACAAGAAAACCATCATGTGAGCTGGAGTATAACAAGAAAACCATTGTACAAGAAAACCATCGTGTGAGCTGGAGTATAACAAGAAAACCATCGTGTG
>NC_091298.1:58781909-58799409 GCF_038502225.1 Cherax quadricarinatus
GTTTATATTTCCACTGTGTCGGTATTTGATACCATTTATTTCCACTCTGTCACGAAGGTCAGTGTCTGGAATGTGGCTCTATCAGGAAGGTAACACAGCAGGTAACATGGAAACACAGCAGGTAACAAGGCAACACATCAGGTAACAAGGCAACACATCAGGTAACAAGGCAACACAGCAGGTAACAAGGCAACACATCAGGTAACAAGGCAACACATCAGGTGACATGGCAGCACAGTAGGTAACACAGAGTATCACAATACACAGTAGATAAAGCTGCAGGGTAGCATAGCAACTTAGCAGGAAACTTTGAAAGTAACACAGGAATATAGGAGGAAACACAGCGTAAATAATATAGCAGGTAATATTGAAGGCAACACAGCGGATAACGCTGAAGGTAACACGGCAACACGGCAAAGAGCTTTCAGGGTGACACAGCAACATAGCAGATAACACTGAAGGTAACACAGTGGATAACACTGAAGGTAACACAGTGGATAACACTGAAGGTAACACAGTGGATAACACTGAAGGTAACACAGTGGATAACACTGAAGGTAACACAGTGGATAACACTGAAGGTAACACAACATGGCAGATAACACTGAAGGTAACACACACACACACACACACACACACACACATATGGATACATACATGCACATGCATATATACACACGTACAAATACACACACACACACACACAAATATATATACACACACACACACACACACACACACACACACACACACACACACACACACACACACACACACACACACACACACACACACACACACACATACACACACACACATGATGGAAGGAATAGACTCTGAAGTGTCCCTGTTCGCAGATGACGTGAAGTTGATGAGAAGAATTAAATCGGACGAGGATGAGGCAGGACTGCAAAGAGACTTGGACAGGCTGGACATGTGGTCCAGCAACTGGCTTCTCGAATTCAATCCAGCCAAATGCAAAGTCATGAAGATTGGGGAGGGGCAAAGAAGACCGCAGAGTATAGGCTAGGTGGACAAAGACTACAGACCTCACTCAGGGAGAAAGACCTTGGGGTGACCATAACACCGAGCACATCACCGGAGGCACACATCAACCAAATAACCGCTGCAGCATACGGGCGCCTGGCAAACCTGAGAATAGCGTTCCGATACCTTAATAAGGAATCGTTCAAGACACTGTACACTGTGTATGTTAGGCCCATACTGGAGTATGCAGCACCAGTCTGGAGCCCACACCTGGTCAAGCACGTCAAGAAGTTAGAGAAAGTACAAAGGTTTGCAACAAGGCTAGTCCCAGAGCTCAAGGGAATGTCGTACGAGGAAAGGTTAAGGGAAATCGGACTGACGACACTGGAGGACAGAAGGGTCAGGGGAGACATGATAACGACATACAAGATACTGCGGGGAATAGACAAGGTGGACAGAGATAGGATGTTCCAGAGAGGGGACACAGGGACAAGGGGCCACAACTGGAAGCTGAAGACTCAGACGAGTCACAGGGATGTTAGGAAGTATTTCTTCAGTCATAGAGTTGTCAGCAAGTGGAATAGCCTAGCAAGTGAAGTAGTGGAGGCAGGAACCATACATAGTTTTAAGAAGAGGTATGACAAAGCTCAGGAAGCAGAGAGAGAGAGGATCCAGTAGCGATCAGTGAAGAGGCGGGGCCAGGAGCTGAGTCTCGACCCCTGCAACCACAATTAGGTGAGTACAATTAGGTGAGTACACACACACACACACACACACACACACACACACACGCATATAGAACAGGCCTAGTGTCTAATCGGCATGTGCCTAAGACAAAATGGTAACTAAGAGGATAACACTGAAGGTATGATAGGAACAGTAACACAACAGGAAACACTGCAAGGTAATGTCGTAACACAGCAGGTGACAGTGACACAAACCACAACACAGCATACAACATAACATTTGAGGCAACACAATAATACAACAGACAACACAAGATCAAAACAGGCAACACAATAACACAACAGACAGCACAAAAACAGAAAATACAACAAGTCAGCAGACAACATAACAACGCAACAGGGAACACTGCAGGAATCACCACAACACAACAGGAATCACCACAACACAACAGGAATCACCACAACACAACAGGAATCACCACAACACAACAGGAATCACCCCAACACAGCAGGAATCACCACAACACAACAGGAATCACCCCAACACAGCAGGAATCACCACAACACAGCAGGAATCACCCCAACGCAGCAGGAATCACCCCAACACAGCAGGAATCACCCCAACACAGCAGGAATCACCACAACGCAGCAGGAATCACCACAACACAGCAGGAATCACCACAACACAGCAGGAATCACCACAACACAGCAGGCAACAAATCAGATAAAGCAATAACACAGCAGTAACACAGGGACTAAAACACAGTAGGTAACATAGTAGCCGACAAAACACTGGTAACAGTAATTTGTTGTGTATTTTAGCGTTTTGTTGTGTTGTGTAGTGCTGTGTTGTTTAACATAGTGGTGTGTTGTGTACTGCAATACTATGTAATACAATTACAATTCTGAATTATTTTCGTCAATTTCCTTGGTTAGTTCTGTCGGTAGAGCGTTGGGCTATAAGTGTAAGAACGGCGGTTCGAGCCCCGCGGGGACTTTTCTTTTTATTAATGGACAGTTGTTGATTAAATTTAATTTTATAATTATAATAATAATAGTTTATTTAGACATGATACATAGCTGTACAAGGGATTATAGTAGTTGAGTATACATGCCAATAAACCCTTGTATGTAGAGCATTATGGGCAGTCTTAAAATTAACTTAAGATTAGCTAAGCTATGATAGATTCAGTGGTAAAAATTACAGTAAACAATTTACAATTTGAAGTACAATTGAGTATTTTAAGCAATGAAATTTGTAGCATTACAGTGTATAATATAACAATGATCAGTTTACTATATGTAGTCATGCAATTTATTAATCAGATCAGATCAAATTAAATCAATGATTTGTAGTGCAGAGACAGTTAATATGGTCATTAGACGAGTTACTGTGCATTCAAGAGAATGGATTATTCTATTAGGTAATGTAATTAAAGACATAGTTTGATAAGGTTATGATACAATTATGAAATATATTTATTCAATATTTATTGATCTTTGAGCATTTAATTATGGGGTTGTGAGGCCAGGGGAGTAACACAGTGTGTAATGATATTTTCAGGCAGTAGAAAGTGATTTGTTAACTTTGAAGGTTGAGCTAAGTACTGTGTTATTAGTTTTGGGTGAGTAAGTGGTTTTTAAGAAGAGTCTTGAATTGACAAACAGTGTTTCTGTGGTATTCACAGGTAATAACTAAGTACGAGATTCACAGTCGTAGCTACAACAGTGGCAGTATACTGTGTTAATGGCACACACTACATTGTCAATCAATGTCATAAAATCTGAATATTTGTTTTTTTTTTCAAAAGACCCAGCGTGCTACGGAAAATTCAGTTGTCAGGAGCTCAGCAAAGATTTCCAAAGAATCAAGCGAAAGAAATGCTACAGTCTTGGCAAAGACAAAACGCCTCACAGAATTTTTCCCTGCTTCCATAGTGGAAAACATAGAAGCTACTAATGAAGAACCAGTACCACTACCAGATGATGTTTCTTCTGAGGACTCACCCACATTCTCAAGTACATCTGCATAAGATAAAAAGAACATCCCAAACCAAGATAGTAAAGGTGATGAATCACCACAACCACATTCTACAGATACTTGTGTAGACATGGACAGTGCAGCGCCACTATGTGATTCAGACCCAGCCATGTGGTTTCCTGTCAGAGAAAACCATGTGTAGACATGGACAGTGAAGCGCCACTATGTGATTCAGACCCAGCCATGTGGTTTCCTGTCAGAGAAAACCATGTGTAGACATGGACAGTGAAGCGCCACTATGTGATTCAGACCCAGCCTTGTGGTTTCCTGTCAGAGAAAACCATGTGTAGTCATGGACAGTGCAGCGCCACTATGTGATTCAGACCCAGCCATGTGGTTTCCTGTCAGAGAAAACCATGTGTAGACATGGACAGTGAAGCGCCACTATGTGATTCAGACCCAGCCATGTGGTTTCCTGTCAGAGAAAACCATGTGTAGACATGGACAGTGAAGCGCCACTATGTGATTCAGACCCAGCCTTGTGGTTTCCTGTCAGAGAAAACCACGTGTAGACATGGACAGTGAAGCGCCACTATGTGATTCAGACCCAGCCATGTGGTTTCCTGTCAGAGAAAACCATGTGTAGACATGGACAGTGAAGCACCACTATGTGATTCAGACCCAGCCTTGTGGTTTCCTGTCAGAGAAAACCATGTGTAGACATGGACAGTGAAGCACCACTATGTGATTCAGACCCAGCCTCAGACCCAGCCATGTGGTTTCCTGTCAGAGAAAACCATGTGTAGACATGGACAGTGAAGCGCCACTATGTGATTCAGACCCAGCCATGTGGTTTCCTGTCAGAGAAAACCATGTGTAGACATGGACAGTGAAGCACCACTATGTGATTCAGACCCAGCCATGTGGTTTCCTGTCAGAGAAAACCATGTGTAGACATGGACAGTGAAGCACCACTATGTGATTCAGACCCAGCCATGTGGTATCCTGTCAGAGAAAACCATGTGTAGACATGGACAGTGAAGCGCCACTATGTGATTCAGACCCAGCCATGTGGTTTCCTGTCAGAGAAAACCATGTGTAGACATGGACAGTGAAGCACCACTATGTGATTCAGACCCAGCCATGTGGTTTCCTGTCAGAGAAAACCATGTGTAGACATGGACAGTGAAGCGCCACTATGTGATTCAGACCCAGCCTTGTGGTTTCCTGTCAGAGAAAACCATGTGTAGACATGGACAGTGAAGCGCCACTATGTGATTCAGACCCAGCCTTGTGGTTTCCTGTCAGAGAAAACCATGTGTAGACATGGACAGTGCAGCGCCACTATGTGATTCAGACCCAGCCTTGTGGTTTCCTGTCAGAGAAAACCATGTGTAGACATGGACAGTGAAGCACCACTGTGTGATTCAGACCCAGCCATGTGGTTTCCTGTCAGAGAAAACCATGTGTAGACATGGACAGTGAAGCACCACTATGTGATTCAGACCCAGCCATGTGGTTTCCTGTCAGAGAAAACCATGTGTAGACATGGACAGTGAAGCACCACTATGTGATTCAGACCCAGCCATGTGGTTTCCTGTCAGAGAAAACCATGTGTAGACATGGACAGTGAAGCACCACTATGTGATTCAGACCCAGCCATGTGGTTTCTTGTCAGAGACAAGTTTATGTCCTTTTGGCCAACTGCCACCATATAGATAGATACCGAAAGTGTGACACCAAAGATATAAATACACATCGGTAATTATTATATATTGTAGATGGAGTATATTACAAACTGAAAATTATAGTCAGTTACTCTTAAAGTCAATAAAATTGAGAAAAATAAAATCAGACGTCGTCTTCGAAATCTAACTTTTTTTTTTTTTTTTGAAAACTGCAATTTAATTTCCATGTTGAGGGCCTCCCAAACCTAAAGTGCCCCGGGCCCCCAAGGTCTAAATCCGGCCCTGGATGAATTCATTGTCCTAGTGAAGTCTCAGGTCACTGACAGTTTCATTACCCCATTTGTAAACTTGTTATATGTAATGTAGTATGCCAGAATAGCCATCCTACGTGACTGGCTTGCGGCTTAATATGGTAGCTCGTAGCTCACAACCGAAGAACCTGGGTTCGATCTTGGGCTGGTAGAAACAGGCATCTTTCCTAACAGTTGTTGCTCTTGTTCACCCAGCAGTAAATAGGTACCTGGGTGATAATAGAATGTTGTGGGTTACATCCTGGAGAAGAAGACATAAGACCTCCTTGCTTACTACCCGAATACTGCTATGTTTTTCGTATGTTGGTATATGTAAAGCTGTATTGTTAGGGTTACGTATGTAGATGTTCTAGTGAGATTATGATGTTGGGTTTTGGTTTCTTGATTAATGAGTAGGATGGGATTTAACTGATATAACTTCTTTGTATATTTTATGTTCAAGTGTATTGAGTTTTTGTCCGATGTCATGTTATATGTACAATTTATATATATGCAAGGTTTTGCATCAATGAATGTGTATATAGGTCAATTTATGACCCTGTGACAGTATTTTTTTTTTTTTTTTTTTTTTTTTTTTTTTTTTTTTTTTTTTTTTTTTTTTTTTTTTTTAGCTATGTTCTTGCCGTAAGTGATTATTGCATGTTTTTGCAGCAATATCCTGCGAGCATATAGGTGAAATCTGTTTGTCGTTTATTTTGATTGAGATCCATACTGTTTCTTTATTTTTATGTTAAACTGTATTGGTTTTAAATAAAATATAAAAAAAAAATACTGCTATGTCATGGAGTATGATAAAAAAAATATCCTATGGTGCAATATAACAGAATCATGCTGTGTGACAGAATATAACACTAACATAATCTTGTTTATGGGAGGAAAACTATCTCGTGCTAGAGTTTGACAGAGAAACTTGACTGTGTGGTGGAATATGAGAGGAAACTCATCCTGTGTGAAATATATTATAGGATAATCATATAATGTTAATGGAGTATAACAGTGATATACGCACTCAAAATAACAAGTACTACATTGTTGTTAACACGTTTCACAGAATGGTGCAACTCCTTCAGTGAAAAAAAAAAGAACTCTAGTATCGGCGTTACAATGGACGAGCAGTCACCATGATAATGCATACCCTCACGTCTTCACTTTAGGTTGGAAATCTCGCCTTTCGTATATGCTTTTCGCCGTTTTCTGTTGTCATCATCAGCAGCCTCTCATACCGTTTTCTGTACTCGGTGTCCTTGGTTTTCATTCAAAATAATGTACTTCAACTGTATGACTGTAATAATCATATGACTAATATACAACTGTAAAACAGCAGCTTGTAAAAAGAAAAATATTCACCAAGTAAACCCAGATAAATGAATAAAATTTACTGAACAACATGTTTGTCTAGCGAGTAAGTAAACAATCCACGTTACCCACCATTAAAGCATCGTCATAGTCAGTGCAAGTTCGTCTTCCAGACAAGGTGGGTGTGTACTCACACTTTCTTGTAATATCTTTATTTCTACAAGTATATGTACAAGGTATACAGGTCTAGCTGACATCAGTGACAAGCTGCTTGTTATACTGAGCATTTCGGTTAAATTTGTCCCAGGATGCGACCCACACCAGTCCACTAACACCCAGGTACCTATTTTATACTGATGGGTCAACATGGACAGCAGGTGTCTTATGGAAACACGTTCTAATGTAGGTATATTATTTCGTATTTTTGGTTCTTCGGTGTAGTGTTTATCTGGAGAGAGTTCCGGGGGTCAACGCCCCCGCGGCCCGGTCTGTGTCCAGGCATCATGGTGGATCAGGGCCTGATCAACCAGGCTGTTACTGCTGGCTGCACGCAATCCAACGTACGAGCCACAGCCCGGCTGGTCAGGTACCGACTTTAGGTGCTTGTCCAGTGCCTGCTTGACTACAGCCAGGGGTCGTGCCTCGATGCAGGGACCTTGATCCAGGGAATTAGAGCTACACTCCCCTCTCATCAAATGGATTTTTCCAGGCGCTGTGTGACTTAGTACTTCCCATAACAATAATTGTATGCCCTTTAAGACCCACAATGACGTTATTGGGCTGTCCTAGGTTCGGTTTTGTGTAATTTAAAGCTGTATATATATAGCCCTTGTGGTTTAGCGCTTCTTTTTTATTATAATAATAATAATGTAATTTAAAATATAAAAAATATTTAAAAGTTTATAGTTACGTACAATACCCAAATAAATACAGGTTATAAGAAGCCATAAAGATCTTCATATCGCATTGCTTATTGGCTTGTATAACACCTCACCCTCATAACCACATACACATCGACACCATGCCTAACCCTTCTAGGGTAGGGCAGGTGCCTGAGCCCGAACCTTTAGCTCATAAGACTGTCATTCCCATTTGCCCCCTTGGGGCGGGGATGGCAGACCAGAGAGGCCTAGCTTGTGGCTAGGCCTGGGGACAGTTGGTCCCAAAGATGAGGAGGTACTTGTGCCTCCTCCATGGGAGACTTAGGTCTCAGACACTCCCTAAAGAGGGAGCCAAGGCCGGGCCACCACTTGGAAAAGGCCCGGGCCGGGAGAATACCGGCTAATCTTTAATAATAATAATAAATAACCACATACACCATGACACTAGAGAATAAACTCACAATACCATGACTAGAACAATACGCATCATTAGTTAAGGGTCTGGTGGCCTGGTGGCTAAAGCTCCCGCTTCACACACGGAGGGCCCGGGTTCGATTCCTGGCGGGTGGAAACATTTCGACACGTTTCCTTACACCTATTGTCCTGTTCACCTAGCAGCAAATAGGTACCTGGGTGTTAGTCGACTGGTGTGGGTCGCATCCTGGGGGACAAGATTAAGGACCCCAATAAGTAAGTAAGTTTATTCAGGTATACACAAATACAGTTACATAGAATTATCATACATAGCAGCATATGTGTAGAGAACCTAGGATAACCCAAAAAAGTCAGACAGCATAAGTTAGACAGTCCTCGATGACGCACTGACTTTCTTGGGTTATCCTGGGTGGCTAACCCTCCGGGGTTAAAAATCCGAACGAAATCTTATCTTATCTTATCTTAAACGTGGTCTGGTGGCAAAGTTCTCGCTTCACACGGTGAGGGTCCGGGTTAGATTCCCAGAAAAGGGTGAAAACATTGGGCGTGTTTCTTTACACTGGTTGTCTATGTTCACCCATCAGTGTAATGGGTACCTGGGTGTTAGTTGACTGGTGTGGGTCGCATCCTGGGACACAACTGACCTAATTTGCCCCTCAAGGGAGGTTCCTTGATGCTGGTGAGGGGCTCTTGATCTAGCGAATTTGATCTGTGCTCCGGTTCCTTGAATTGAGTCTGAAAACCTTCCACATGCGTTGTATAATCCTACGGGTTTAGCGCTCCTCATGATAATGACCTAATTTGCCCGAAATGCTCTGCATAACAAAGGGCTTTTTATATAGTAGTATGTTATTGATGTCAGCTAGACCTATATACCTCGTATACCTGGAGAGAGTTCCGGGGGTCAACGCCCCCGCGGCCAGGTCTGTGACCAGACCTCATGGTGGATCAGGGCCTGATCAACCAGGCTGTTACTGCTGGCTGCACGCAATCCAACGTACGAACCACAGCCCGGCTGGTCAGGTATATGTACATGTACTTGTAGAAAGAAAGATATTATTATTATTATTATTATTATTACTTGTTCGACTTTTTGAGGTATCAGGTAATTTACACTGATAGCTGTACTTGTATATACTTGCGCCTAAATAAACTTTGAGGCGGAGAGTTGTAGCCAGCCAAGATTTTCCCATCAGTAAAAGTAAGTTCTTTAATGTTAAAAGGCTCTCAATCCAAGGACTTAAAGCTACCTTTCCTCGGATCAAACCCAGTTACCCCTGCCCCCGTTCCTCCAATCCCTATGGTTTGGTGCTTCCTCATGAATATATTATAGTAACGTAGATGTAAACTAAACCAGAGTTAATATTAAGTGAGGACTTACTACACAGTGATGTACAAGTCACCAGTTCAGTGCAGTGGGTGGTACGTTGGATTGCGTACGGTCAGCAGTAACAACCTGGCTGATCAGAACCTGATCCACCGCGAGGCCTGGTCATGGACAGGGCCGCGGGGGCGTTGAGCCCCGGAACACCCTCCAGGTATGTCCTTTAGATGAATAAGACAGGTGCACACTTGGGAATTGTGAAGACTTCGCCAACCAGTGGTTTTATCAGTCCAATACAGAGAATAAAAGATGGAAGATATGGAGAGAGAATCTGAGATAGTCATGCAGTGCTGTATGACCCTTGTGGATTTAGCCCTTAATTATGATTATAGTAATGGGGTGATCAGTCGTTCAACCTTGAAAGTTGGTGGTCAGTCCCGCATCCTTGAAGGATGGTGGTCAGTCCCTCATCCTTGAAGGATGGTGGTCAGTCCATCATCCTTGAAGGATGGTGGTCAGTCCCTCATCCTTGAAGGATGGTGGTCAGTCCCTCATCCTTGAAGGATGGTGGTCAGTCGTTCAACCTTCAAAGTTGGTGGTCAGTCCCGCATCCTTGAAGGATGGTGGTCAGTCCATCATCCTTGAAGGATGGTGGTCAGTCCCTCATCCTTGAAGGATGGTGGTCAGTCCCTCATCCTTGAAGGATGGTGGTCAGTCGTTCAACCTTGAAAGTTGGTGGTCAGTCCCGCATCCTTGAAGGATGGTGGTCAGTCCCTCATCCTTGAAGGATGGTGGTCAGTCCATCATCCTTGAAGGATGGTGGTCAGTCCCTCATCCTTGAAGGATGGTGGTCAGTCCCTCATCCTTGAAGGATGGTGGTCAGTCGTTCAACCTTCAAAGTTGGTGGTCAGTCCCGCATCCTTGAAGGATGGTGGTCAGTCCATCATCCTTGAAGGATGGTGGTCAGTCCCTCATCCTTGAAGGATGGTGGTCAGTCCCTCATCCTTGAAGGATGGTGGTCAGTCGTTCAACCTTGAAAGTTGGTGGTCAGTCCCGCATCCTTGAAGGATGGTGGTCAGTCCCTCATCCTTGAAGGATGGTGGTCAGTCCCTCATCCTTGAAGGATGGTGGTCAGTCCCTCATCCTTGAAGGATGGTGGTCAGTCCCTCATCCTTGAAGGATGGTGGTCAGTCCCTCATCCTTGAAGGATGGTGGTCAGTCCCTCATCCTTGAAGGATGGTGGTCAGTCCCTCATCCTTGAAGGATGGTGGTCAGTCCCTCATCCTTGAAGGATGGTGGTCAGTCCCTCATCCTTGAAGGATGGTGGTCAGTCCCTCATCCTTGAAGGATGGTGGTCAGTCCCTCATCCTTGAAGGATGGTGGTCAGTCCCTCATCCTTGAAGGATGGTGGTCAGTCCCTCATCCTTGAAGGATGGTGGTCAGTCCCTCATCCTTGAAGGATGGTGGTCAGTCCCTCATCCTTGAAGGATGGTGGTCAGTCCCTCATCCTTGAAGGATGGTGGTCAGTCCCTCATCCTTGAAGGATGGTGGTCAGTCCATCATCCTTGAAGGATGGTGGTCAGTCCCGCATCCTTGAAGGATGGTGGTCAGTCCCTCATCCTTGAAGGATGGTGGTCAGTCCCTCATCCTTGAAGGATGGTGGTCAGTCCCTCATCCTTGAAGGATGGTGGTCAGTCCATCATCCTTGAAGGATGGTGGTCAGTCCCTCATCCTTGAAGGATGGTGGTCAGTCCATCATCCTTGAAGGATGGTGGTCAGTCCCTCATCCTTGAAGGATGGTGGTCAGTCCCTCATCCTTGAAGGATGGTGGTCAGTCCTTCATCCTTGAAGGATGGTGGTCAGTCCCTCATCCTTGAAGGATGGTGGTCAGTCCCTCATCCTTGAAGGATGGTGGTTGGTCCCTCATCCTTGAAGGATGGTGGTCAGTCCTTCATCCTTGAAGGATGGTGGTCAGTCCCTCATCCTTGAAGGATGGTGGTCAGTCCTTCATCCTTGAAGGATGGTGGTCAGTCCCTCATCCTTGAAGGATGGTGGTCAGTCCCTCATCCTTGAAGGATGGTGGTTGGTCCCTCATCCTTGAAGGATGGTGGTCAGTCCTTCATCCTTGAAGGATGGTGGTCAGTCCCTCATCCTTGAAGGATGGTGGTCAGTCCTTCATCCTTGAAGGATGGTGGTCAGTCCCTCATCCTTGAAGGATGGTGGTCAGTCTTTCATTCTTGAAAGGTGGTGGTCATTCCCTCATCCTTGAAGGATGGTGATCAGTCCCTCATCCTTGAAGGATGGTGATCAGTCCCTCATCCTTGAAGGATGGTGATCAGTCCCTCATCCTTGAAGGATGGTGGTCAGTCCCTCATCCTTGAAGGATGGTGGTCAGTCCCTCATCCTTGAAGGATGGTGGTCAGTCCCTCATCCTTGAAGGATGGTGGTCATTCCCTCATCCTTGAAGGATGGTGGTCAGTCCCTCATCCTTGAAGGATGGTGGTCAGTCCCTCATCCTTGAAGGATGGTGGTTGGTCCCTCATCCTTGAAGGATGGTGGTCATTCCCTCATCCTTGAAGGATGGTGGTCATTCCCTCATCCTTGAAGGATGGTGGTCAGTCCCTCATCCTTGAAGGATGGTGGTCGGTCCCTCATCCTTGAAGGATGGTGGTCATTCCCTCATCCTTGAAGGATGGTGGTCAGTCCATCATCCTTGAAGGATGGTGGTCAGTCCCTCATCCTTGAAGGATGGTGGTCAGTCCCTCATCCTTGAAGGATGGTGGTCAGTCCCTCATCCTTGAAGGATGGTGGTCAGTCCCTCATCCTTGAAGGATGGTGGTCAGTCCCTCATCCTTGAAGGATGGTGGTCAGTCCCTCATCCTTGAAGGATGGTGGTCAGTCCTTCATCCTTGAAGGATGGTGGTCAGTCCCTCATCCTTGAAGGATGGTGGTCAGTCCCTCATCCTTGAAGGATGGTGGTCAGTCCTTCATCCTTGAAGGATGGTGGTCAGTCCTTCATCCTTGAAGGATGGTGGTCAGTCCCTCATCCTTGAAGGATGGTGGTCAGTCCCTCATCCTTGAAGGATGGTGGTCAGTCCCTCATCCTTGAAGGATGGTGGTCAGTCCTTCATCCTTGAAGGATGGTGGTCAGTCCCTCATCCTTGAAGGATGGTGGTCAGTCCCTCATCCTTGAAAGATGGTGGTCAGTCCTTCATCCTTGAAGGATGGTGGTCAGTCCATCATCCTTGAAGGATGGTGGTCAGTCCCTCATCCTTGAAGGATGGTGGTCAGTCCCTCATCCTTGAAGGATGGTGGTCAGTCCCTCATCCTTGAAGGATGGTGGTCAGTCCCTCATCCTTGAAGGATGGTGGTCAGTCCCTCATCCTTGAAGGATGGTGGTCAGTCCCTCATCCTTGAAGGATGGTGGTCAGTCCCTCATCCTTGAAGGATGGTGGTCAGTCCCTCATCCTTGAAGGATGGTGGTCAGTCCTTCATCCTTGAAGGATGGTGGTCAGTCCCTCATCCTTGAAGGATGGTGGTCAGTCCCTCATCCTTGAAAGATGGTGGTCAGTCCTTCATCCTTGAAGGATGGTGGTCAGTCCATCATCCTTGAAGGATGGTGGTCAGTCCCTCATCCTTGAAGGATGGTGGTCAGTCCCTCATCCTTGAAGGATGGTGGTCAGTCCTTCATCCTTGAAGGATGGTGGTCAGTCCATCATCCTTGAAGGATGGTGGTCAGTCCCTCATCCTTGAAAGATGGTGGTCAGTCTTTCATTCTTGAAAAATGGTGGTTAGTCCCTTATCCTTGAAGGATGGTGATCAGTCCCTCATCCTTGAAGGATGGTGGTCAGTCCCTCATCCTTGAAGGATGGTGGTCAGTCCCTCATCCTTGAAGGATGGTGGTCAGTCCCTCATCCTTGAAAGATGGTGGTCAGTCTTTCATTCTTGAAAAATGGTGGTTAGTCCCTTATCCTTGAAGGATGGTGATCAGTCCCTCATCCTTGAAGGATGGTGGTCAGTCCCTCATCCTTGAAGGATGGTGGTCAGTCCCTCATCCTTGAAAGCTGGTGGTCAGTCCCTCATTCTTGAAAGGTGGTGGTCAGTCCCTCATCCTTGAAGGATGGTGATCAGTCCCTCATCCTTGTAGGATAGTGGTCAGTCCCTCAGAATTGAAGGATGGTGATCAGTCCCTCAGAATTGAAGGAGGTGGTCAAGTCCCTCAGAAGTGAAGGATGGTGGTCAGTCCCTCAGAAGTGAAGGATAGTGGTCAGTCCCTCAGAATTGAAGGATGGTGATCAGTCCCTCAGAATTGAAAGAGGTGGTCAAGTCCCTCAGAAGTGAAGGATGGTGGTCAGTCCCTCAGAAGTGAAGGATGGTGGTCAAGTCCCTCAGATGTGAAGGATGGTGGTCAAGTCCCTCAGATGTGAAGGATGGTGGTCAAGTCCCTCAGAAGTGAAGGATGGTGGTCAAGTCCCTCAGAAGTGAAGGATGGTGGTCAAGTCCCTCAGAAGTGAAGGATGGTGGTCAGTCCCTCAGAATTGAAGGATGGTGGTCAAGTCCTTCAGAACTGAAGGATGGTGGTCAAGTCCCTCAGAAGTGAAGGATGGTGGTCAAGTCCCTCAGAAGTGAAGGATGGTGGTCAGTCCCTCAGAATTGAAGGATGGTGGTCAAGTCCCTCAAATGAAGGATGGTGGTCAAGTCCCTCAGAAGTGAAGGATGGTGGTCAAGTCCCTCAGAAGTGAAGGATGGTGGTCAAGTCCCTCAGAAGCGAAGGATGGTGGTCAGTCCCTCAGAATTCAAGGATGGTGGTCAAGTCCTTCAGAACTGAAGGATGGTGGTCAAGTCCCTCAGAAGTGAAGGATGGTGGTCAAGTCCCTCAGAAGTGAAGGATGGTGGTTAGTCCCTCAGAATTGAAGGATGGTGGTCAAGTCCCTCAAATGAAGGATGGTGGTCAAGTCCCTCAGAAGTGAAGGATGGTGGTCAGTCCCTCAGAATTGAAGGATGGTGGTCAGTCCCTCAGAATTGAAGGATGGTGGTCAGTCCCTCAGAATTGAAGGATGGTGAATTGTATGCCATTCTTGCAGCACTTATCCGTATTGCATATATGCCTGTGTCACCATTTGTGGTTGTTTCCGACTCCCTTAGTGCTTTACAGGCTATAAAAAAACTTGATACACCTCACCCCCTATTTCTTCGTATCCAACTTTGGTTACGCCGTATCTCTACGAAACACAAAGATGTTGTTTTTTTTGCTGGGTCCCTGGTCATGTTGACTTACAGGGCAATGAACAGACAGACACTGCTGTGCGGTCAGCAGTACATGACCTACCAGTTTCATAGAGGTGTTCCATTCATGGACTATTTTGCTGTAATTGCTACCCACCTTCACACCCGTTGGCAACAACGTTGGTCTGATCTGCTCTATAACAAACTTCATTCTATTAAACCGAGTATAAGTTACTGGCCGTATTTTTGTCATCAGTGCTGTATAGCCCTTGTGGTTTAGCGCTTCTTTTTTATTATAATAATAAAATTTGTCATCAGTGTCGAGGTTGGGAGGCCACTCTCTCCCATCTTCGCATCAGTTAGTTTAATGTTTATTATGCACCCCATACCCATCCTGTGGGCGGTAGTCAAAAGATTACAGAGGTACATAATTGGTCCAGGGACTGAACTCCAAAGTTTTGATAGCTGAGCAAGTTACAGAGGTAATGAACTCACAATTTACAAAGGTAATGAACTCACAATTTACAAAGGTAATGAACTCACAATTTACAAAGGTAATGAACTCCAGGTAGGTCTGGAGTTTACCTGGAGAGAGTTCCGGGGGTCAACGCCCCCGCGGCCCGGTCTGTGACCAGGCCTCCTGGTGGATCAGAGCCTGATCAACCAGGCTGTTGCTGCTGGCTGCACGCAAACCAACTTACGAGCCACAGCCCGGCTGATCAGGAACTGACTTTAGGTGCTTGTCCAGTGCCAGCTTGAAGACTGCCAGGGGTCTGTTGGTAATCCCCCTTATGTGTACTGGGAGGCAGTTGAACAGTCTCGGGCCCCTGACACTTATTGTATGGTCTCTTAACATGCTAGTGACCCCTGCTTTTCATTGGGGGGATGGTGCATCGTCTGCCAAGTCTTTTGCTTTCGTAGTGAGTGATTTTCGTGTGCAAGTTCGGTACTAGTCCCTCTAGGATTTTCCAGGTGTATATAATCATGTATCTCTCCCTCCTGCATTCCAGGGAATACAGGTTTAGGAACCTCAAGCGCTCCCAGTAATTGAGGTGTTTTATCTCAGTTATGCGCGCCGTGAAAGTTCTCTGTACATTTTCTAGGTCGGCAATTTCACCTGCCTTGAAAGGTGCTGTTAGTATGCAGCAATATTCCAGCCTAGATAGAACAAGTGACCTGAAGAGTGTCATCATGGGCTTGGCCTCCCTAGTTTTGAAGGTTCTCATTATCCATCCTGTCATTTTTCTAGCAGATGCGATTGATACAATGCTATGGTCCTTGAAGGTGAGATCCTCCGACATGATCACTCCCAGGTCTTTGACGTTGGTGTTTCGCTCTATTTTGTGGCCAGAATTTGTTTTGTACTCTGATGAAGATTTAATTTCCTCATGTTTACCATATCTGAGTAATTGAAATTTCTCATCGTTGAACTTCATATTGTTTTCTGCAGCCCACTGAAAGATTTGGTTGATGTCCGCCTGGAGCTTTGCAGTGTCTGCAATGGAAGACACTGTCATGCAGATTCGGGTGTCATCTGCAAAGGAAGACACGGTGCTGTGGCTGACATCCTTGTCTATGTCGAATATGAGGATGAGGAACAAGATGGGAGCGAGTACTGTGCCTTGTGGAACAGAGCTTTTCACCGTACCTGCCTCGGACTTTACTCTGTTGACGACTACTCTCTGTGTTCTGTTAGTGAGGAAATTATAGATCCATCGACCGACTTTTCCTGTTATTCCTTTAGCACGCATTTTGTGCGCTATTACGCCATGGTCACACTTGTCGAAGGCTTTTGCAAAGTCTGTATATATTACATCTGCATTCTTTTTATCTTCTAGTGCATTTAGGACCTTGCCATAGTGATCCAATATTTGAGACAGACAGGAGCGACCTGTTCTAAACCCATGTTGCCCTGGGTTGTGTAACTGATGGGTTTCTAGATGGGTGGTGATCTTGCTTCTTAGGACCCTTTCAAAGATTTTTATGATATGGGATGTTAGTGCTATTGGTCTGTAGTTCTTTGCTGTTGCTTTACTGCCCCCTTTGTGGAGTGGGGCTATGTCTGTTGTTTTTAGTAACTGTGGGACGACCCCCGTGTCCATGCTCCCTCTCCATAGGATGGAAAAGGCTCGTGATAGGGGCTTCTTGCAGTTCTTGATGAACACAGAGTTCCATGAGTCTGGCCCTGGGGCAGAGTGCATGGGCATGTCATTTATCGCCTGTTCGAAGTCATTTGGCGTCAGGATAACATCGGATAGGCTTGTGTTAATCAAATTTTGTGGCTCTCTCATAAAAAATTCATTTTGATCTTCGACTCTCAGTCTGGTTAGCGGCTTGCTAAAAACTGAGTCATATTGGGACTTGAGTAGCTTTCTCATTTCCTTCTGGTCACAATCATGACAAGTTACAAAGGTATTTACAGATTACAGAGGTACGTAATGGGTCCAGGGACTGGGCCCCCAAAGTTTTGATAGCTGAACTAGGTACAAAGGTAATGAGCTCACAAGTTACAAAGGTAATGAATTCTGTAAGAATGGTTACTTACGTTTGTACATGCTACAATCATGAACAAATTATAGAGTAATGAGCAATTCACACTTCCACACCCGGTCACAACTGTCAGCCGCACTCGTTTTACTCATGGGTATCTCATGGAGAGGCGCCCTGTACCTCTCTGTGAGAACT